>NW_024751540.1:0-9339 GCF_018991925.1 Homarus americanus
GTGAGGGCCACAGGGTATGTGAGGAATGCCGGGTGTGTGTGTGTGTGTGTGTGTGTGTAAGGGTCACAGGGTGTGTGAGGGCCATAGGGTGTGTAAGCGCCACAGGGTGTGTGAGGGCCATGGGGTGTGTGAGGGTCACACGGTGTGTGAGAAGCCAGATGATATGTGAGGGACACAGGGTGTGTAAGGGCCATAGATTGTCTAAGGGCCAGGTCCAAAGAGTATGAGAGGCCAACAGGGTGATTGAGAGCCAGAGGGTGTGTGATTGTCACAGGGTGTGTGAAGGTCGCAGGGCGTGTGAAGGTCACAGGGTGTGTGAAGGCAACAGATTGTGTGATGGCCACAGGGTGTGTGAAGGCCTCAGGGTATATGAGGCCCACAGGGCATGTGTGGGCCACAGGGTGTGTGAGGGTCACAGGGTGTGTGAAGGCAACAGATTGTGTGAGGGCCACAGGGTGTGTGAGGGTCACAACATGTGTCAGGGCCACAGGGTGTGTGAGTGCCATATTTGTGTAAGGGTTATAGGGTATGTGAGGACTACAGTGTGTGTGAGAGCTACAGATTGTGTGAGGGCCATGGAGTGTGAGAGGGCCACAGGATGTGTGAGGCCATATCATTTGTAAGGGCCAGAGGATGTGTGGGAGCCAGAGGGTGTGTGGGAGCCAGAGGGTGTGTGGGAGCCAGAGGGTGTGTGGGGGCCAGATGGTGTAACGGCCATTATTCGCCCGGATCAAGGTGTGTGGCGTTTACAAATAGGTCTCACCTGACCAGTACACTCAGGCTTAAGCCACAGTCACCTCCAGCTTATGTAAACCGACAATAACCACAGACGTCTTTTATTATATACAAACTTGCAAAGTACAATGTGTTCATGAATGCCTCACCAAGGACCTTCTCGTGCGTTCAAATACTGAAATTGAAATTGAAATATTTTATAGACAATAAAACTATTACATCAAAAGGACTATACAGTATACTACTCCCACCCTCACCTATACCATCCCCTTCTGGGGCTTACAAAAAGTTATAAATATTATAAGAACACATGAATTATTTTACACCAATAAAATAGTTCATTTTGACATGAACGCTGTACTACATCAATATAACAGATAATTTAATCTTATACAAATTTAAAGGTCATCATAACCTTGAAGCAAAATTTTTATACAATGAAAAAATAATAATTTGTCCATAATTTTCAGTAATATTTGTATCCCAATCATAGTCTCATTATAACAGTATCAACAGATGGTAAGTTAGTCCCGTAAGTTACATTGGTGTTTTGTAACACATACAAATAATGCTGAAAACTCTCGCTACATATGGCAATCACTTCTCTTTCAAATACCGAGAGAGGAACTTAATGGTTTGTGTGGTAAGGTTGGCCACCTCTTAAGAGACACTAGGCTGATTGATTGTGGTAATTACATCCCTGGCGACGCAACAGCGTAGGTTATATTTCGCCGAATTAAATTTAATGTTTAAAGGACTAAAATAAAATATTGCAAGTTAAAAACATAATAAATAAAATAGAACTTTCATAAAAACCATTTAAACGTTAATAAATAACACTCAAAGCTTGTGTCGAAGGCCGGCTTCCTCCACATAGGAGGAAGCCGGCTGCTCACTAGGCTCCTCACTACTTATCAGTTATCACAACAAATATTTTTTCGAAAGTTTGTTATTCAAGAAGTTTATTTTCCTTAATGGTCTGAAGTGTCTATGATTTTCGAATCAATGACCATCCGAAACTTTTTCAAACAAATTGAATCATTCGATGAAAGAACTTTCGAACAAAGATAACTAATGTTGGAAATATATCACAACCAAGAATGATGATCTCACAATTTTTCTCAAAGCAGAAGATATGAAGCTAACGTATGGTAACGAAACATACCGTAATGATCTTTGGGAAATTTGGGTAAAGTTAGGTTAGTTTTGGTAGCTTCGTATCATCAATAAATGATTGGTTTTGGACTCTTGGAGTTCAGTCGTGGTACTATTTTTAACATTACTTTCCCTAAACCGAGACACTACTCAGTACCGCGCGACACCTTGGGGCGGTGCATGGACGCTCACCGCTCTCTGTGACTTTATTAATTGTATTGGTAATTTAATGCAGCGCGTTATATGATGAATTTACACGCTGTGATCACACACAGAAGACCTCCTGGGAAAAAAGTTGGATACATATGGTGAAGTGTTTACTAAGTGTCTTAACGGTGAAGGAAAGTGGCAGGACACCGGGTGCACAATGCCTTCTTGAGGAGTCAGGTAAGACGCTGTTGTTGTCGGTGTGTGTTGTGTTTTAAAGGAACAATAAAAAATCTTGTATCTTTAATGGGAAAAATTTCCTCAACTTGGTGTTAAGGGTGGAACACACTCGTTAAATATTAGCCTTTTCGTTTTCCCTTGTTCGTGTTAAGAATAAAAACTGTGTGTTCCGCTCGGACCGCCATCTTGGACCGCCAAGTTCGCGTTCCTCCTCCCCGTTTATTTTTTTTCTTCTGTATTATCGTTTCGGTCATCCAGCGAATTTGCGGATTTTAAATTCCCAACGTTATGTTGGGTTAGGGTAGGATTTAATCAGGGTTTTTCGATGGTTTTGGGGTATTATTTTACTTTCGCACGTAGCCTGGGTGCGTTCATAGTATAAGCTTGTTTGGTATATATTACTAAAATTATCTTTGTATTTGGCATAATACCCAGAGTTTATTGATTGGTTGAGCATGTATGCATGTTATTTAGAGTAACTCGGCAACAATTTTGATCTGATAATTGTGTGATTTTGTTTGTTTACGTTTATAATTGAAAATGGACTACTAAATGTTTAAAATGATTGAACTTAAACTTTTGGGTGGGATTTTGGGGAAATGTCATGTAGGCGTCCGTGTTTTTGGTGAAGATCAGTTGAAGGTCAAGGGGATGCGATATATAAATTGTGATCATAGATACAATCGAAATAAAAAACTAAGAATAATTCGGACTAAATTGGCAAGTTATATCATAATTAAGAGTTGCTGTCAATGTGAGGCGTTTTTTAAGAATACATTAACCCAGTTCCGCCCGGTGTTGTGCCCCAGGAGTAACTCACCCTATACTGGTGCAGTTTCTAGACAGGTTAGCGTAGACACGAGCCTGCAGCTGGAGCGGAGGTCTTACTCGGTGCCACAGAACCTCCGCCTTGGTGATATTAGTTTCCTCCTGTGACTTCGGTTAATCCATCTTCAGTGTCCGGTTATACCCTTCTTGTGACCCGTTATACCTCTTCCTGTGTCCGGTTATACCCCCTCATGTGACCCGTTATACCCCCTCCTGTATCGGGTTATACCCCTTCATGTGACCCGTTATACCCCCTCCTGTATCGGGTTATACCCCTTCATGTGACCCGTTATACCTCCTCCTGTGCCTCTGTTATAACCCAACTATGAGCGGCAGTAACCATGACTGTTATCATTACATTACAGAAAAGGTGATAGTGATAATAACTTTCCCTGGCGCAATGTTGCAGGTATATATACGGTTTTAAATACCATGTGACCCAAACGTTCACTTGCAATAATCCTGAAAAACTATTTTTAGTTCGTATATTGGAAACAAATATATTTATGATATTACTGTGTATATAATATATAAATGTTTTACACACAAGTCAAAGTGACACCAGGATACAAGACTCGTGGCTCTTATGGTTACTGGGGCCAGACTTCAGCATCAATAATCTGTTTATGTCTTCCCGTTCAAGAATATACTTTAAACTAAACTAGACTAGAATTCAGAATAACAGCAAATTAAATTACCGTATACAATTAACTTCAATGCATGTATACCATGTTGGTTTCCTAGTGGCTACTGTACTTGCATATTATATTAAGCACGTGTTATTGTTGAAAATTTGTTGGTGTATTAAGGGAATTACCCGGGCACAGGTCCCTGACCCACATGAGGCCGGGGGGGGGGGAACAAAAGGCAAAAACAAATTGCATCATAAAAAATGCTGAAATAAAAAAACAAAAAAACAAACAGATCAGGAGTGACAAACGATAAATATGTTGTGTTGTAAGAGAAACAATTGAGACCCTTCAGCTGTGTGTAAATGAGGTAGAAAGTCAGTCAAGATCAGCAAACTAGGACTTGGTCACAATACTGTTACTATTAAGATTTAGCTCATAGATGTTCACTATCTCTGGCTGAAATATGGCATGGATATGAGCATGTACCTCAGAAGTGTTCGGAAGGTAATATTTTAGGAGGATGGACCTCCACTGCCAAAGGTGGATAACTCCTTCAACAAAAACACGTCTGAGTTGGTGGCAGACTCAGACCTAAAAGTGGGTCCCTTGTATCCCACTGCAGTTTTTAATTAAGAGAACTGATGTTTGGTAACTGCCTTGTCGTGGTGAGGAGCTTCAGTTCTCTCGATCTAGTAATCACTGTTGGTGGGTGTTTGTTGACACTGGTAGGACCACCATGGCGAACTGGTTGCTGGTGAGGTTCTTAAGTGGAATTTATTTTTACACAAGAGACAGTGAACGACTCAAAATTATGAAGTCTGTCTCTGAGTCACCTGTTTCGTGCACTTTAGATATATCAGAAACACCACCATACAAAACTACCACGAAAAGTCTGAATGAATAACGTTGAAATCTATATCATCCTTACCTACAAGATCCTCAAGTGTAGATGTCAAATATTGCCAGTAGTGTCAAGAGCATTTTCTCCACAACTGTACGGAATATTGAGAAGCTTTTGCGTTAGTGAGAGCTAAAAGCTTGGAGAGACCAGTAAGTTGTCTCGGGTCGTTTCCTTCAACTGGTAAGGAGGTGAGGGCGAGAGGGCAAGACTGGTCAACTAAATCGTGGACCAGGCTTGTCATACTTGTGACACTGATCGTATTTCTTTAATCTTTTCGTTCCATTTGCGACCACATATTTACGACCTCACGACTGTCTGAACTTCTGTTCGACTTTTGGAAACTACGACTACTTGTACACATGTGTCAGAGTTCTCAGTTAAGACTTGGACAACACAATGTTCTGTGGTAAAGAGTACCAAGTATCTTCGTTATAAACAGGTAAAAATATAAGATATGATAAAGTCAAGCATCGACAAGCTACATGTTTTGTCTATTATGATAGTCATCAGGTACGAGTCGATAAATGAGACGTCCAGATATTACCAGGTGCTATCACAGAAACCCTCCAACAACTTGGTGTGTTAAGTGAGGTGCTGTTTGGTTAGGTATATATATATATATATATATATATATATATATATATATATATATATATATATATATATATATATATATATATATATATATATATATATATATATATATATATATATATATATAATATATATATATATATATATATATATATATATATATATATATATATATATTTATATATATATATGTGTGTGTGTGTGTGTGTGTGTGTGTGTGTGTGTGTATACAAGTTGCTGGTCCAGTCCAGTCCAGTATACTGTACGTGTCAGAAAACAGAGGAGGACAAGTGATCTCGGGCCCTTTGTGCCAGGTGAAAGTTTGAACGCTTGTGCTTGGCTAGCGTACAGCGAATGAGGGTGCGGCAAGTCTGTAGACTTGCATGGTTAATTCGGGTGCGCCAAGTCCGTAGACTTGCATCGTTTTCCATCGTAAATAAAATTGTTAATTAATGCCTTCCTAAAGAAATCATCGACATGGGACCAGGTTTGTTCTATTCTACGAATTTTTGGCGATTTTTCCACCAAGTTTGATGAAAAAATATTGTGCCGTTTCGGCTACCCAGAACATATACACACGGCTAGTCCTATAGTATCTTAGACAAGTGATTGTGGGACCTTCGTGCCCGGTGGCGAGTCCGGTGGTACAGTTTACAGAGGCGTGAAAGTTCGAACTCTCGTGCTTGGCTAGCGTACAGCGACATCGTTTTCCAGATGGTCGTGGTTGTTGTAATTATGGTCGTGGTTGTTATAATCATGGTCTTGGTTGTTACAATCATGGTCGTGGTTGTTATAATCATAGTCGTGGTTATGATCATAGTCGTGGATGTTATAATCATGGTCGTGGTTGTTATATTCATGGTCGTGCTTGTTATAATTATATTCGTGGTTGTTATAATCATGGTCGTGGTTGATATAATCATGGTCGTGATTGTTATAATCATGGTCGTGGTTGTTATAATCATAGTCGTGGTTATTATAATCATAGTCGTGGTTGTTATAATCATGGTCGTGATTGTTATAATCATGGTCGTGGTTATATTCATGGTCGTGCTTGTTATAATCATAGTCGTGGTTGTTATAATCATAGTCGTGGTTGTTATAATTATGGTCGCGGTTGTTATAATCATGGTCGTTGTTATAATCATATTCGTGGTTGTTATAATTATGGTCGTGGTTGTCATAATCATGGTTCGTGGTTGTTATAGTCATGGTCGTGGTTGTTATAATCATGGTCCTGGTTGTTATAATCATGGTCCTGGTTATTAGGTACTGTAAGTATGTAGTATACTATAGGAAGGAATAGAATAAAAGTTAGAATAATTAGTTAAAGAAATATTCGCCATAAGGAGAGGGTAAAATCATAAAAAAAAAATTATTATGAATCACCGATGATCATTCCGAGATAAATTATATTATGAAGAGAAGTGACCTTGATTCTGGTTAGATTAGTCACCATCCGCTTAAGTCATCACCTGTGTTAAGTCATCATAGTCATCATGCGCGTTAGTCAGTTTTAGGCCCATCTCACACGACTGACCGACCATCGATGTTCTTTCCGCGCGAGGGTGTTACTTTTTAATGCATATTATTATTTACGCTGGTGGATGTAAGACCTCCTACCCTCACTGATGCAGCTATGGTCAATTTGGTGTTATACTTGTTTATAAATGCCTTCTAATCTGTTTCAAGTCTGTCCGTCCTGTCTATTATCATCCCAACTGCCTGTGAGGGAGTTGATCCTGTAGGTGCAGCAGCAGGTGGTGGTGATGGACTGTGGGCGAGTTGATCCTGTAGGTGCAGCAGCAGCAGCAGGTGGTGGTGATGGACTGTGGGCGAGTTGATCCTGTAGGTGCAGCAGCAGGTGGTGTTGGTGGACTGTGGGGAAGTTGATCCTGTAGATGCAGCAGCAGGTGGTGGTGGTGGACCGTAGGGGAGTTGATCCTGTAGGTGCAGCAGCAGCAGGTGGTGGTGGTGGACTGTGGGGGAGTTGATCCTGTAGGTGCAGCAGCAGCAGGTGGTGGTGGTGGACTATGGGGGAGGTGATCCTGTAGGTGCAGCAGCAGCAGGAACAGCAGCAGTTGGTGGTAATGGATTGTGGGGGAGTTGATCCTGTAGGTGCAGCAGCAACAGCACGTGGTGGTGGTGGCCTGTGGGGGAATTGATCCTGTAGGAGCAGGGGCAGGTGGTGGTGGACTGTGGCGGAGTTGATCTTGTAGATGTAGCAGCAGCAGGTGGTGGTGGTGGAATGTGGGAGAGTTGATTCTGTAGGTGAAGCAGCAGGAGGTGGTGGTGGTGGTGGACTGGGTGAGTTGATCCTGTAGGTGCAGCAGCAGCAGCAGCAGGTGGTGGTGGTGGACTATGGGGGAGGTGATCCTGTAGGTGCCGCAGCAGAAGGTGGTGGTAGTGGGCTGTGGGGGAGTTAATCCTATAGGTGCAGCAGCTGGTGGCAGTGGACTATGGGGGAGGTGATCCTGTAGGTGCAGCAGCAGCAGTTGGTGATGGTGGCCTGTGGGGGAAATGATCCTGTAGGTGCAGCAGCATGTGGTGGTGGTGGACTATGGGGGAGAGTGATCCTGTAGGTGCAGCAGCAGGTGGTGGTGGTGGTGTGGACTATGGGGAGGTGATCCTGGAGGTGCAACAGCAGCAGGTGGTGGTGAGTGGCCTGCAGGAAGTTGATCCTGTAGGTGCAGCAGCAGGTGGTGGTGGTGGACTATGGGGGAGGTGATCCTGTAGGTGCAGCAGCAGCAGGTGGTGGTGGTGAACTATATGGGAAGTTGATCCTGTAGTGCAGCAACAGCAGCAAGTGGTGGTGGTGGACTGTGGGGGAGTTGATACTGTAGGTGCAGCAGCAGCAGCAACAACAGCAGCAGCGGCAGCAGCAACAGCAGCAGGTGGTGATAGTGGACTGTGGGAGAATTGATCCTGTAGGTGCAGCAGCAGCAGCAGGTGGTGGTGGTGGCTTGTGGGGGAGTTGATCCTGTAGGTGCACCAGCAGGTGGTGGTGGTGGACTATGGGGGAGGTGATCCTGTAGGTGCAGCATTAGGTGGTGGTGGTTAACTATATGGGAGGTGATCCTGTAGGTGCAGCAGCAGCAGGTGGTGGTGTTGCCTGTGGGGGAGGTGAACCTGTAGGTGCAGCAGTTATGCGGTGGTGGTGAACTATATGGGATATGGGTGCAGCAGCAGCAGCAGCAGGTGGTGGTGGTGGACTCTGGGGAGGGATCCTGTAGGTGAAGCATCAAAAGCAGCAGCAGGTGGAACAGCAGCAGGTGGTGGTAGGGACCGTGGGGAGTTGATCCTGTAGGTGCAGCAGCAACAGCACGTGGTGGTGGTGGCCTGTGGGGGAGTTGATCCTGTAGGAGCAGCGGTAGGTGGTGGTGGACTGTGGCGGAGTTGATCCTGTAGGTGTAGCAGCAGCAGTTGGTGGTGGTGGACTGTGGGAGAGTTGATTCTGTAGGGGCAGGAGGAGGAGGTGGTGGACTGTGGAGGAGTTGATTCTGTAGATGCAGCAGCAGCAGGTGGTAGTGGTGGACTGGGGGGAGGTAATCCTGTAGGTGCAACAGCAGCAGGTGGTGGTGGTGGACTATGGGGGAGGTAATCCTGTAGGTGCAGCAGCAGCAGTAAGTGGTGGTAGTGGGCTGTGGGGAAGTTAATCCTCTAGGTGCAGCAGGTGGTGGCAGTGGACTATGGGGGAGGTGATCCTGTAGGTGCAGCATGAGCAGGTGATGGTGGTGGACTGTGGGGGAGTTGATCCTGTAGGTGCAGCAGCAGCAGCAGGTGGTGGTGGTGGCGGCCTGTAGGGGAATTGATCCTGTAGGTGCAGCTGCAGCAACAGCAGGTGGTGGCCTGTGAGGTAGGTGATCCTGTAGCTGCAGCATCAGCAACAGGTGGTGGTAGTTGACTGTGGAGGAGTTGATCCTGTAGGTGCAGCAGGAGCAGCAGTAGCAGGTGCTGGTAGTGGGCTGTGGGGGAGTTGATCCTCTATTTGCAATGGCAGCAGGTGGTGATGGTGGACTGTGGGGGAGGTGATCTTGTAGGTACAGCAGCAGTAGGTGGTGGTAGTGGACTGTGGGTGAGTTGATCCTGTATGTGCAGCAGCAGTAG
>NW_024751542.1:0-13389 GCF_018991925.1 Homarus americanus
CAATAACACATGATCATACACGGAAACGAACACACGAATGGACATACTCAGGATATCGGGGAATAAATATAAAATTATAAAAATGCATAAAAAGTCTTTGACGGATAAACAACTTTGTAATGTCAGAATCGATATTACTGATATTATAGAAAATCAAACTAACTTCCTTTAAACACTCCTGGCTCTTCCTGTGTATAAGAAGAGTTTAATCTGGTATATTTTTTTTTCTAGTAATGGTGTTATCAGGGGAAGAGATTGTGTCGTTTGTGGTCTGTCATTCAAGGTTGTTTAGTGTTTGAAGCTCGTTAATTCATTATGCTTGTAGCCCCCATCTCTGCATACAACCCTGGTGCTTCTTGCTGTTGATACTCCCACGAAAATAAATTGTCAGATTAACGAAATGAAGATTAAAAAATTTTGTTTTAATTCACGGATTAACCATACTTCACCCAATCTAACTTAACCTATCCTAACCTAACCTAATCTAATCATAATTGTGTTTTAAAAAAAGGTTTACAGGCATAGGTAACAAGCTGGTCCTTTAACGGGAGAACACAAGGCTTCCCAACCCTCAACTGATGAAATAGAATCACTATACCCAACCTGATCTAATTAAGGACACGTTATGCTTTGTAAGATAGTTTAGTTTGAAGTGTTGTGAATCTCCGTGGGTGTTATAGATTCACTTGGTATACTATATGTGTAAAGTCAGGATATATACAATGTGTGTTGATTTTTCTACCCGTGTGTTAAATATTTTTGTGGGGAGGGGGAGGTATTTTCCTGTCGGTTTCCACTCTAGCTTTCCACCAATGTTATTTCACCCTTCTAGATTTCTATACCCTTTGATCCACCTTACCTAAGAGTGGAATGATATAAATAGAATTGGTGGAGTGGAATGTCTGTATAATTGATGTCAGGATCCAACTCTGCCCTGGACGACACAGGATTGATCGTCACTGGTGTTGTAAGACTGTACAGAAAACCGCCTCTTGTGTTGTTCCCACGTATTAAAGAGCGATGAAGGTAAACTGAACAAGCACGCTGGGCAATGCTTGTTGTTGTAGTGGAATACACACGAAACCCAGTCAGTTGAGGGTGTAAATCTTCGCCTGCCTCTGGAATGCACTACACACGCTATGCCAAAACTGAGATATACTCGGCATGTCAACACTGAGACACACATGCTATGCTAACAAACATATACTCACATAAACTATGCCAATATTAAGACACATACACTATGCGAAACACCGGCTGTGCCTAAACTAATGATTCCCCGCTCTACATGAACGCTGAGATAACAAGTTGACTTTTTTATCGAGGAGGAGCCAAAGTCTTTCACGATAGTCACCGTCTTAGCTAAACTTGTTAACATGGTTAGCAACTTCTGGAAACATCTCGCTTAACCGAGTTATCAAGTTGTGAATAAGCTGACTCACAAAGGAGATGTATTCCTCGACGAATTAATCTTACCAGCTTACAAGCTCTTTATTAATTAATGACAAGCGTTACACCTGTCCGCCATTCTAGGCCACGCCTCTCACCCCCCCCTCCCCTTAAGTCAATAGCCTTCAAAAGCAGTGAAAGACGAAATTGGTTCTTATAATCATGACTGCTTTCTCGGGACATTGTGTATACAACACACTCTAAACTAAGCCTAGGTACCTTCTTAACCCCTCATAATCCGCCGATGGAAAGTCTGGGACTCTAACCATATTTTCATTATTTTTCCTTTCCAAATTTAGGGTAAACCTGATTTCTCTGTGATCACTGTTCCCAAGTTCTTGCCCTATTGTGATATCTCTGATAATATTTTCTTTATTTGTTCATACTAGGTCTAATATATTGTCACCTCTAGTAGGTTCTGTAATTAGTTGATTCAAAAAATTGTCCTGTACTGCGTCTAGGAAGTCTTCAGATTCATAGTCACCTACAATGTTGACCCAGTCAATATTTCTGAAGTTGAAATTCCCCATAATGCATAGGTTGTTGTATATTGCTGCCCTACTCATTTCCTGCCATATGGGCTGAGTTGCTTCTTTCCCAAGACTTGGGGGCCGGTAAATCACTCCGATAATTAGTTTTCGCTTCTTTCTGCCATTTCTACCCATACAGACTCAGTTCCTATTTCACCCTTTATTGTATTATTAATGCACCATTTTAATGTATCTCTGACGAAGAGTGCAACTCCTCCCCCCTTCCTACCTTCCCTGTCCTTGTGAAAAAGGTTGTACCCTTCTTTGTGTTACTCAGATAAAAAGTTCTTGCTCGCCAGATTCATCCAGGTTTAGGTGGCTACTATGACGTCTACATTGTCAGTACATACAACCGCTCTCAGCAAGTGTATTTTATTTCTAATGCTCCTACTGTTTGTATAGTACACATTTAAACCTACCCTTCCCTGGTCCTGTTTTACCCCTTGTTCTGAGTAACCAATTATACTCCCCTCTATCTACTGGCGAAACTTCCCTTCGGAGTGACAATTTCACGCTCCAGACAAGTGTACCCCGTCACGACTGTACAGGTAGTCGTTGCCGTAGAATCGTCGCCAGTTATCAATGAACGCCCAACCATTGCTTACACAATGTTTTTTTTATTCCAGTCGGCAATTTATAGCAATTGCCTTGGACAGCCTTTCACCACCAACTCCTCTTCTAGACGAGACACCACATACTATTGGGTTCCCTACCCTATCACTAATCTTCCCTAATGCCTCCCTATACCTGCTGAAAAGTTCCTCACTCCTAACCTTTCCTATGTCGTTGCCTCCTACTCTAAGACACACTACCGGATTGGTACTTCCCCTGACAAGACTCTATCTATCCTCTCAGCTACATGCCCTATCCCAGCCACAGGAGAACACACCTAAGTCCTACGTTTCCTATCTCTTGCACAAAAAGTCTAATCTAAGAACCTCACCTAATGTCTACATTATTAATATAATGAGCACAACAGGGAGGAAAGGTTATCCTGTAGGCAATTGTACGTAGTTACAATTCTCTCTCTCTCTCTCTCTCTCTCTCTCTCTCTCTCTCTCTCTCTCTCTCTCTCTCTCTCTCTCTCTCTCTCTCTCTCTCTCTCTCTCTCTCTCTCTCTCTCTCTCTCTCTCTCTCTCTCTCTCTCTCTCTCTCTCTCTCTCTCTCTCTCTCTCTCTCTCTCTCTCTCTCTCTCTCTCTCTGTGCCCTATTGGTCATAGGAACATTAATAGTAGCAGACAAGTCAGAGGAAGAGAGACCAGTTCTGATCACTGTGAATTTACAACGTGAACTGGATGATGTAAGGAGGGAGAGAGATGTTCCTCTCACTGAGAAAAAAAAAAGTATGGGAGAAGGAGAGGATTTATTTGCAAGACCAAAGAGAAAATACTTTTATCAAGGCTACTGCTGCGACTAATGGTGTTTTTAGTAGTTTTTTTTCTCTTCCCAAGTGATTTTGTTCTCAACTGGTGTCCCTGTAATATACTGGTCTGAGGAGGATATCAGTCGAGTACTGACCTTTCGCAGCTTAAGCCCGAAAGCTTATCACTACTTGCCTGATAGAAGTCAATTTCGTTTCCCATCTATCAGTACACTGCATCGTTGGATTCTCAGCTCAATGTGGAACCAGGTGTGTTGCATGCACTTCTGCAACTGTTGTACCATATATGTGAGTCTATGGATGACTGTAAACGTCTACGTGTTTAATCTTTTGATGAAACAAGTGTCAGTGAAGGTAACACTTGTCTTGTGAGGTCATAATTCCTGTCACATCACTCACACCTGGAGGCAAAGGCAGCACCTGTGATCACCTGCTCTAACTGCCCCCCCCCACCATCCATAATCTGATAATCTGTTGTCAGTGGCTGTAACACTTATCATATGAAGTCATAACTCCTGTCACCTCATGTCTACATTATTAGTATAATGGACAAACAGGGAGGAAAAGAACGCCTGTAGGCAACTGTATATATAGTCATCATTACCCTATCTTAAGCTGCAGTTATTTAAATACAAGACTATAACTGAAATACATTGTTTTTCTTTTAACCTTTCCTTCTGTGTATCACCCACCACACTGACTGGTGTCCTTAGCTAAAGTTATATGCAAGATTAAACTCTCTATTTGTATTATTTTCTATGTGAGATACTGAGATAACAAAGTACAGTATATAGAACCATAAAATGTTCTGTTTATAAGAGGTGAGAGGTAGGCGAGGAAGTCTGCCTGCTGACTTCAGCAAAGCTCCACCCACCTTGGCCTAGGCTAGCCTAGTCTAACCTGACCTAACCTAACCTAACCTAACCTTGTGTAAAACAAGTCTAGCCTAGCCTAGCCTAGCCTAGCCTAGCCTAACCTGACCTTATCTAACCAAAACTAACCTAACCTTGATCTGATCTGATCTGATCTGATCTAATATAGTGATTAGTTTTAATCAGATTGTTATACGTCTTTTTGATCAGTCTAAGTTTCTTTCATCTTACTCTTCATTTTTTCTCTGTTGTTCATCTTTGTTATATTGTTTTCTTTATGCTTTCTTTTCTTTCCCTCCTCCTCCTCTTCTTATTCCTCTATTGTTCTTTAAGAAATCAGGATAACTGTTAAGATTTGTTGACCAATTTTCTCTACATTTTCATTGAGAGATTACTTATTAAAACAACATTATCTGTATTTATATTATCTGAAGAGGAGTCCCGGCCACAACAAACGCCCCCCACACTAACATAATGAAACACTCCAGTAAATTATGTAAATATTCAAAAGGATTTGGATTTAATTGTAGTTTGTTTAATTTTAGGAACATTTCATTAGTGTTAACGGGAGGCAGGTAATGGCTATTATTAAAAAGCTTCCCTTATAATGACTACGGTCCCTCCAGCCAGACTTATACTAGCGTCTAAAGCCAAGGTGTGGTAGAGTCAAGGTTACCCACTGAAAAGTTTATTTGAATAAGTTCGGTGTGATTCTATTAGGTTTGGCTCCATTAGGCGGTGTAAGGTTACCTGGAGTGGATGATTATGTGTTGGGTGGGGCGGAGAGGAGTCACACCAGGTTAGTTAGACTCCAGTTAGTGTGTATTTTATCCCTTTAACTCTCAAAGGAAAATTAAATAGATTAGTTGTTTTATAAGATAATTATTTAATTTTAATTCATCGGTTTATACTTTCATGATGTTACGTAAGTCTATAAATTCACTTATTATTTTAATGGCAGGATAATAAAAAGATACCTGCTGTAATTACCGTGTTGGAAACTACAATTAGACAACCAAAACAGCATCATCGGCCATTACAGAGCGTTATTTTGTATAATGTAAGCACTTAAGTCAGTGGCCTAAAGCCTCAGGGCTGCTGTGTGAGGTGGTTCAGTCACGATACAAACATTACCAACATGTTTATCTTCACCAGGTGGGCTTAACATGACCAGGTGATGCCTTACTAACTCTTGGATTATTATTGTTGTTTAGTGAATTTGTATGAAGCTGCAAGATCATCTTACACCTCTTGGAGAAAATTGGGTAAAAAAAAATTTTCATCCCAATTTCCCCAATTGGTAGATATTTTTTTTTTGTATTTTGGTATTCTTTAACCTACCTTACCTGACCTCACCTGACCTAACCTGAAAATAATCCTAGTGATAATGGTAAAAAATGCCAAATACCTATTGGAATAAAAACGAATATTAACCGATATTTTTGTATTATGGAGAAAACAAAATCTTCAAAAAGTACAAAAAGTTAAAAACATAAATCAATATTTATAACAACTCTTTTGTTAGTTTCACCTTCAGTGTCCTCATGACTGTCCTTGTCATTTTACTATTGTTTGTCTTCCTGTATCTTGGATGTTCTCTATGTCACAGTTTGTGTTTGTTCTTTATTGTACTTCGTCATTGTCCATGTTTTACTACATTATATTTCTTTGTTGTGATAAAATAGTTCCAAGACCTACAGTTATAAACAATAATCATATGAAAGTCTTTGACAACAACTTAAATTATTCCTTATTTTCGTTACTTAGATCCATTGAATTCTTGTGTCCGTGTCCGTGACAATGATAATGAAAGGACTTATATTGAGTAGTCTCTCAGGTTTTCATTCGACTGTAAACATACAGTAAACATACAAAGCTGTAGTGAGACTGCTGGAGTTATGCTGCATCATATTAATGCAGCATGCAGCATAATGCGACCTCCTCTCCCTCCCTCCCCGACATGACAGCATAATGCAGCTCCCTCTACCTCCCTCCCCAGCATGACAACATAATGCAACTCCCTCTCCCTCTCTCCCCAGCATGACAGGATAATGCAGCTCCCTCTCACTCCCTACCCAGCATGACAACATTATGCAGCTCCCTCTCCCTCCCTCCCCAGCATGTCAACATAATGCAGCTCCCTCTCCCTCCCTCCCAGCGACAGCTATGTCACAGCTCCCTCTCCCTCCCTCCTTCCCCAGCATGACAGCATAATTGCAGCTCCTCTCCCTCCCTCCCCAGCATGACAGCGCGTAGCTCCCTCTCCATCCCTCCCCAGCATGACAGCTTAATGCAGCTCCCTCTCCCTCTCTCCCCAGCATGACAGCATAATGCAGCTCCATCTCCCTCCATCCCCAGCTTGACAGCATAATGCAGTTCCCTCTCCCTCCTTCCCGAGCATGACAGCATAATGCAGCTTCCTCTCCCTCCCTTCCCAGCATGACATCATAATGCAGCTCCCTCTCCCTCCCTCCCCAGCATGACAGCATAATGCAGCTCCCTCTCCCTCCCTCCCCAGCATGACAGCATAATGCAGCTCCCTCTCCCTCCCTCCCCAGCATAACAGAATAATGCAGCTCCCTCTCACTCCCTCCCCAGCATGACAGCATAATGCAGCTCCCTCCTCCATCCCTCCCCCCAGCATGACAGCATAATGCAGCTCCCACTCTCCCCTCTCTCCCCAGCATGACAGCATAATGCAGCTCCCTCTCCCTCCTTCCCAGCATGACAGCATAATGCGGCTCCCTCTCCTCCCTCCTCCCTAGCATGACAGCATAATGCAGCTCCCTCTCTCCCTCCCTCCCCAGCTTGACAGCATAATGCAGTTCCCTCTCCATCCCTCCCCAGCATGACAGCATAATGCAGCTCCCTCTCCCTCTCTCCCCAGCATGACAGCATAATTCAGCTCCCTCTCCCTCCATCCCCAGCTTGACAGCATAATGCAGTTCCCTCTCCCTCCTTCCCGAGCATGACAGCATAATGCAGCTTCCTCTCTCTCCCTTCCCAGCATGACATCATAATGCAGCTCCCTCTCCCTCCCTCCCCAGTGTAATGAGACAAAATCTCGCATGAAGAGGTAAGTTAGGAGCTTATAGTAGTAGAGTATTATAGCGAGAGGAAATGGTAGCGTGTCTCGAGGGTGTGATGTCAACACTGTATATTAACACAGGCACAGTACAAGTGTAGTATATAAAACACCAATGCGTGTTACAGCTTTATTTTACTAGTTCAATAGGGGGGGATTAATAGGGGGGTTCGTACACAATTTATGATAGACTATGGTATTCTTGTATAACCTAACCTCACAACTAGAATGGGCACTTCACTAAGTCGATCGTTGGGGAGGTTCGGGATCACTGCACTTCCACAGACTACACAACCATCACTTACTGTTACACGTGGAGTTGACAGCACTTTGTCGATGGACCCGGGCTGAGACTTCGTTACACTTAGTGGCGGTCTTCTCTCGAGCGGGACTCGGGGACCTGGTAGCTGGCCCTTCCTGGTTACAGACATTCTCTCAAGCGTGAGAGGAGCTCCAGCCCCTATATATTGGTCGAGCCGGGGGGTGACCTCTCCTACTGAACTGGGTGTGTCTTGACCGGGTTGTTGGGTCAACAGGAGTGCTGGCTAATTAGCGGGTCCTTGAATTAATAGGTCATGACGCCGGGTAGAGCTGATCGAGTGGTGGTGAGAATTCTGGTTCCCTAGGGTCAGGTCTGGACAGCTGTGTCCTGCCCAGGTGTCTTGGTTAGGTGCGGTTGTAGGTCACCCGGCTAACTCAAGTCATTAGCGGTCGAGGTCAAGTCCCTAGGGTCGACCTGAGGTGTGTCAACCCGGGATGTGGTGGTACCACGAGGTCTATAGTGTACTTGCTGTTACATGTGACATAATTCTGGGCTGTAAGCTTTGGTCTGACAATCAATCATTACACCTCCCGCCAAGACCAAAGCTTCTATGCCAGACAGTGGATGTTTACAGTGGATGACAAACCGAGTGCACATCCTGCGAAAATAGCTACTGAGATGCAAAGTATACACCTCACATCCTACCATAGTCTGATAATATTTAAAAATTTAAGCGGCTAGCTAAATATACGGAAAAGGAAAGATGGATGTAGATATGAAGGGGAAAGAGAGCGCCTAGGCAGGTGCTTGTCGGAGAGCGTCACTTTAGGAAGTTAAATGAGGGTACACAGTCGGAGGTTTGAAAGGTTATGCAATGGTGTTGCTTGCCCTGGCTTATTTCTGCGTAGGTTCCCTAGTGTTAGTATCTTCAAGCCTGGAATAGATTTACATACTTGTTGCTTCAACTGTTAAACTCTTGCGCAGGGCAGCACATACAACATATATAATAATAAGATACATGGCCGCTTAAAAAAAGGAAAATATAACTTGTGAAACAAAAAAGGATGAAAGATACTGCAAGGTAGAATATTAACAAGATACAATGAAAATAAAAACTTCACAGCCCAGTCAGAGATCCCGGTGGCGGGTATTGTCCGTCACCACTTCACCAATCGGTGTCCACAGCATCAGGGTGGGACGTAGATGGTGGTTGGCGTTTCTGTCCTGTCCTGCGGTTCAAGTCATGTGTCAAAGCAGACCACTTCTCCAGATGGAACTTTGGGGAGCGGTAGTCTTGATGTATCTCCAGATGATTTAGTTCCATCTGAGTTTCCTCTGTAGAGTCTCATTTTCTGTCGTGGTCCAGATGGATTTTTCTAGTTCCATCTGAGTTTCCGCCCTTCCCGGCCGGGATCAAAGCCGGTCCACTGCTTGGGGTGTCATCGCTTTGGATGGCGTGTAGGGCAGGGTCCACGGACAAGAGTTCGCCCTCCGTACGTGAGTGTCGGCGAGACCCCTGACCGTCCTGTCCCACACCCTCACAGTGGTGAATCCCTCCCTGGGTGGGCCCCCCAGGGTTTGCTTGTTTCTTCCTCTACTTGTAGTCAGGTCACTTCTGTTTCGTCCCCGATGGTGTGGTAAACACCGGCGAGGCAGATCCCGGGTGGGCCAAGGTCAGCCATTACTTGTCTGGTACCTGGTGGATCCATTCCCGGAGTGGAAGTGCGTGGGACCAGTTGACAGGTCCTGAAACGTAGGAAGCTGTCGTCTGCAGCGCCACTGGGACCTCTAGTTGTTTGTTGCCTGTTGCTTGCTGCTCCTGAAGTTGCAGGTCGGGTTTTCGGGATTTTCTCCTGGGTTCCAAGGGGACGACCTGATTCCCTGCCTGGAGCTGGGAGCTGCGCTGGTCCTGCATGGCGTAGCTTACTCAGGCTGATGGTACCCATAGATGTTGTCTGTCTGTATTGTGGGCTGTGAGACCGTAGCCTCGGTGCGTGTCTCGTCGTTCAGCAGGCGAGCGACGAGACACAGCCCAGTGTCTTCAACCAGATCGAGGGCCAGCATTATGCAAGCCCGTTTCTGGAGCTTGGGGCTGCGGGGTTGCCCGCTGCGTGTCCCGCTCGTGTCGGGCATCCATTATGAGTCAGGATGCGTTGGTCTCAGCTCATCTGGTAGGGGGTCGGCTGCAGCTGTGGTGGTGTCATCTCCGACTTTTGTGTGGAGTCAGGGAGACCTCGCCCAGGCCCGTGAAGAGCAAGGGCGGTGCTGACTCTGTAGCCTAGTAGAAAGACAAGATCCCGGGGTGGAGAATCAACAATTAGAAGTGCCCCTAGACTCGTTACTTTAATCTATGTTCTGTGACCTGGTGTTATATCTATGAGCCCTAATCTGATCAGGTCTTACTGGTACAAGTGGGGCAGTAGCTCGGGGAGTTCTCTGATTATTACTTGGGGTTTGAGGTACCTGATTGTTCTGAGGGGGGTGGTCAGCTGCTGGTGGAGGGATAGGGTGTTGGGAAGGGAATGTTACCCCTAGAGGGGGCTGGTTGGTGAGGCCTGATTTGTTGAAGACGTCATCGTCGACAGTTGCCAGCTTCAATCTATTCACATGCACAGTTTCCTTACGTCCCCCTGGCAAAGCGGGGAAATAGTGAAGTTTACTTTGCTGGGTTGGGCGGTTACTCTATATGGGCCCTTCCATCTCTGTTGCAACTTAGAGGGGATATCGGGGGAGGATGATTCGTTAGTTAGGAAGACCAGGGTACCTACGGTAATATTGGAAGGGGTGACCCTGAGGTTATAGTAAGTGGCGTTGTGTAAGTGACCTTTCTTGTTTAGTTCCTGCACCCGAGTAAAGACCGTTTGTAACCTGTTTTGCAAGACAGAAGGGTAGTCCTCGCCATAGGATAGGGGTGGGGGGTTGATTACACCAGGAGGAAGGTTTGGATCCCTACCAAAGTGAAGGAAGTAAGGAGTGTTATGCAGGGTGGTATTAATTGCGGTGTTCATGGCCAGTTGTGCAAGAGGTAGCTGATCGTCCCAACCGCCGTACTGATTATTAACCAAAAACGACAAGTGATCTTTCAACGTGCGGTGGGAACGCTCAACCATGGCATTAGCCTGTGGGTGGTAACTAGTGGTTAGATTTGACTTAGCCCGCAGCAAGTCGCACGCCTTCTGAAAGATGCCCGAGGTAAATTCTGTCCCTTGATCACTTACAATGACCCCGGGGCATCCATGAGTACCAACGTATTGTAACAGGGCTTCACAAACTGTCTCTGCGCGTTTATCGGGGATGGGTATATAGGTTGCAAAACGTGAATAGTGATCGACGATGGAAACAACGTATCTGTTTCCCCGGTGTGAACGTATTGACATGTCAGTTAGATCGATCGATACTCGTTCCAAGGGCTGAGAGGCTGGTGGAAACTCCTGCAGCTCTCCCTGTCTCTTTGGGGTACCCTTCCTTAACTGACATGGCAGACATCCTTTGACAAATGCCCCAACCTTCCGCGCTAGATTGGGCATGAAAAACATAGAGCGTGCACGTGCATATGTGCGACATTCACCCGGGTGGGCTGCGAATTGGGAAGAGTGAGCTACTTCTTGGGCCGAGTTTTCCAAGGATGCGGGGATGACTACGAGTTCTGTGGGTTGCTCATCATCCTGTTTCATAGTAACAAGATACAGGACTTCGCTTAAAAGACTGAAATCACAAAGTGAGGCTTTGTTGACCTTCTTGGGGAGCGGACCCCCCTCAAGGAACTCAATGACAGGACCCCACTGTGGGTCTTCGAGTTGGTGTTGGCGCACCTCGTTAGGTGATAGGTCCCCAAAAATGGGCTGAGTCATGCTGCTAGGATTCCCGACATTATTTATAGGTAATACATTACAGCTCAGTGCGTCTGGTACTACGTGGTTCTTGCCTGGCTTATGCAAAATGGAGAAGTTATACGCATTTAGAAAGACTGCCCAGCGTGCTACCCGTGCATTAGGAGTTTTACCTTGGAAGATATATATTAAAGGACGGTGATCAGTGATTACATAAAAGTGTCTACCAAATAGGTAAGCATCAACGGAAGTTACGGCCTTGACAATAGCCAAGGCTTCTTTTTCAGTTGTGGAGTAGCGGAGGGCAGCTCCGCTCAATTTCTGGGAAAAATAAGCAATAGGGATGGGGTTATCTTCACCACCTGCATGAGACAGGCTCCCAGTGCTTCGTCGGAAGCGTCAGTGTGCACGTAAAACGGCTGCGTGAAGTCCGGCAGTGCTAACATTGTTGCCGACTTCAGTAAGTCCTTAAGATGGTTAAAAGCTTTATCTGCCTCCCCCGACCACCGGAACTGAACCGACTTCTTTGTAAGTTTCGTAAGGGGGAGGGCCGCCTCTGAAAAGTGAGGGATGTGACGTCTGAAAAAATTGGCGGTGCCGAGGAACTGTTTCACACCCCTGGCTGTGGTGGGAGGTGGCATCTCTGCTATCGCTTTCACTTTCACCGGGTCGGGCCTAACGCCGCCATGACCTACGATGAATCCCAGGAATTTAACTTCCTGGCGCGCGAACGCGCATTTCCTAAGGGACACTTTCAGTCCCGCCGCTTTCATGACCGAGAGAACCTCATCTACATCCCGCATGTGCGAATCCATGTTTTTACTATAGACGATAACATCGTCCAGGTAAGCCATAGCGTTCCGCCCAAGCATGGGTGTGAGACTGTGGTTCACAGCCCTCATGAACGTGGCCGGTGCTCCCTTTAACCCGAAAGGTAACCTGTTGAAACAAAATAGACGGCTGCCGTCCGCGAAAGCAGTTTTGGGGCGGTCAGCCGGGTCGACAGGTATACTCCAGTACGCATCCTTGCAGTCTAGAACTGTGAATAAAGAAGCTCCGTTCAATTGGTCCAGTGTCTCGTCAATTCTGGGCAGGGGATAGCTATCAGCAATGGTGTCCTTATTAAGTTCCCTATAGTCTACACAGAATCTAGTTGACCCGTCCTTTTTTCTGACTAATACTACCGGGGAGCAATAGGGGCTAGTACAAGGGGAGATGACACCACGTTCTTCCATTTGGCGACATAAGTCCCTAATTTGAGTTTTAGCCACCTCAGGAAGTCTCCACTGCCGTACTCTGGTGGGGGGAGCGGAGCCTGTATTAATTTTGTGTGAAGCTGACATCAGGCCGAGGTCCTGATCTGAAGTTGCAAATAGATCTTCATGCTGCTTTATTATAGAGCGTAGACGTTCTCTAATAAGGGTGGGTAGGTGATCTATGTCAAGGGATTCTATTGCAGTGGCGAACATTTGCTGTGACTCTACGAATTCTGTGTCACTCCTAATGTTATATCTCGTAGAATCGAAATGCTCCAGATCCTCTACTTTATCGACCGCACAGACTGTTCCCACTGAATGACCAGGAGTAAGTTTAAATTCCCTGGGGGTGGGGTTTATGACTGGGACGCTAGGCTGCTAAGTGTTAATGAGCCCTGACTGCATGTATGGGGACATTTTATGAGGGGTTTCAACAAATACATACTCCTGATCCTCCGTGGAACTGTCGAACGACCTTGACCATCGAACGGGCAGAACAACACTAGAATGGGGAGGGATGACAGTGGCGCGCATAGGGTGTAGCTGGGGGGCTTGGGGTGCGGGGGGCTGGGGGCGTTTAGGCCTAATGAGGTGGACGGGCAGACCAGACCTACTCCTAATAGCAGTACCTGCATAATCTCTACCATCTAGTGTCACGGTATACCGGCTCCCGTCAAACTGGATTCCATACTTAAACCTACACAAGAAATCTGACCCAATAAGA
>NW_024751543.1:0-19057 GCF_018991925.1 Homarus americanus
ATGTATAAATGTGTAATAATGTATATTCAAACATTTTACACAACCAGCTACTCTGAATTTACAAGGAGAAAGAGAAGCTGTAAATCCTCCTCTGACACTTAGCATATTAATGAGACGCAGCAGGAGTGACGGTGGCCCACACACCACCACCTATAATTACTCCAAGTCTGTGTGGAAAGTTACAAAGAGAATGTTTCATTAACTATCTAATTCCTTCTTCATATATCCTGTAGCGTGAGAATATTATATCATTAACAAGGCGTTTATGGTTTATTTTCACTTGGTTTTAAAGGTACATTTGTGTGTGTGTGTGTGTGTGTGTGTGTGTGTGTGTGTGTGTGTGTGCGTGCGTCTTCGTAATATCGTTTAGTGGTGCAATATTTTTAAGAGATACATCACGTTTTATGTCCCTCTGGCAAAAACCTATACCGCCACTACACCTTCAACAATTTCAGGCAATAACAAATTTAAAAAATTCACTAAAACAATTAAAACAAAATACGATTGAAAGGACAATTGTCAGTTATACCAAGTCTCTCTTTACTTCATTAAGTCCTATTATATTCCTAACTACCTGACTCTTCATATGTTTATATCTCACCTGGTATGTGGAGTAGTGTGTACAGTTCTATGTTCCTGGTGATAAGTGTGGGGGAATATTGCCTCTCCCTTTGTTTCTCTGTCAGTAATTCGATCTGTCAACCCATCTGTCTGTCCCTCCGTCAATCTATCTGTCAATCCATCTGGCAGTCTGTCTACTCATCAGTCGTACATTTACACGATTGCACTGTTGGTTGGTTATAAGGAGACAAAGGTAAACATTCAAAAGGGTTTGTGTGGCTTCTTTGGCTGGAACTGGAAGTGAAGTCAAATCAAACTACACTTTATGTGAGACGCACCACAGGGACTCCAGCTCACCGCACACACCGGCTGGAACTACAGTACAACATACATATCAAGATTGGTTTATGGATTGCAAGGCAACAAGCTAGAAAGCAAAATTACCCTAAATATTTTTTTAAAGAATTATATGTAAGTATACGCAAGAAAATGGAGACCATTTATACTGAAAGAGAAAATAGAATACGCAGAGAGAGAGAGAGAGAGAGAGAGGGAGAGAGAGAGAGAGAGAGAGAGAGAGAGAGAGAGAGAGAGAGAGAGAGAGAGAGAGAGAGAGGGAGAGAGCAGTTGTAAAAGTTTGATAAAAAAGGATATAGAATATCCTAATCAAAAGACGTAAAATGATATGCAATAAAATGATGGTGTTGTATTTAAAGAATACGCGGGAAATAAAGGAACAGTAAAACGTTCTCCACTGATGGTCCACCCTCTTAGGGTCCAAATTGGACCCGTGTATAATATATTGATATTTCTGTGTTGTCATAATGATCAAGGGCTTAATTTACATGTGTATTAAGAATGACATTCTCCCCTGTGAACTTCAATAACCTACCATCTTCATCTGGAGTGTGTGTGTGTGTGTGTGTGTGTGTGTGTGTGTGTGTGTGTGGGTGTGGGTGTGTGTGTGTGTGTGTGTGTGTGTGTGTGGGGGTGTGTGTGTGTGTGTGTGTGTGTGTGTGTGTGTGTGGGTGTGGGTGTGTGTGTGTGTGTGTGTGTGGGTGTGTGTGTGTGGGTGTGTGTGGGTGTGTGTGGGTGTGTGTGTGTGGGTGTGTGTGTGTGTGTGTGTGTGTGTGTGTGTGTGTGTGTGGTGTGTGTGGGTGTGTGTGGGTGTGTGTGTGTGGGTGTGTGTGTGTGTGTGGGTGTGTGTGTGTGTGTGTGTGTGTGTGTGTGTGTGTGTGTGTGTGTGTGTGTGCGTAACACCAACAATGAAAGAGGAAATAAGGAATCGTTCGTTTGTTCGTATTTTTTACTATAACATTCAGAAGGGAATGTTACAGAGGTGTGATGGTACGCACTCTGTAGGTCGAGAGTGCTGAATATCTTGTAACGAGATAGGTTAGTCACCAAGTCGTCTATCCGGGACAAAGGATAAGCATCCAGCTGGGTATACCTGTTGATGGTTTGGCTGTAGTCGACACAAGCCGCTTTTTGTGCCGCTCATTAGTAGTGATGAGGACTTGCGCCCTCCACGGTGAAGTGCTGGGTTCGATTATTCCTTCCAACAACATCTTATCGACTTCACCTTGGATGAAAACGCTGTCCGCTTGACCAAATCGTCTTGACTTCGTCGCAACAGGTTTACAGGGGAGGTCAGATTAGAGAAGAGAGATGGTGGATCGACCAAAGCAGATGTTAGGCTACAATGATGAGGTGCTCTTTATGCTCACTGAAATCAATTATAACGCTACTGTGTAGTCTCATGAAATCTTGACCAAAAATAACGTCACTGCATAGGTCGGGAAGAACAGTCAGTTGAGTATCTGAACAGAGTTTCCCCTTGACGGTAATATATACAGTACAGTGACCTAGTACTGGCCATGATAGGGACGACGAGCCCATAGACACGCGACCTGACACTGGATGACACTGCTGGATAGCGCGGTTTGATACAAACGATTTTGAGCTCCCGGTATCAACGATGGCTGTAGCTGTATCGTCATTAATAAGCACATATATGGTAGATCGAGCGAGACAACCAAGGGAAGTCGCAGATATTGAAGCCAAAGTAGGAGAGTGTAAGACCGTACAAGTGGAAGATGAAGTAGCAGGTGAATAACGAGATGATATGCATACTTTCGCAAAATGGCCTTTCTTGTTGCATTTGTGGCAAGTTGAATCGCGCGCAGGACACTGAAGTCGGTTATTCAGTGCTCCACCACAGAAATAACACTTTGGTTGATGAGTGGCAGCTAAGAGGGGAGACTCATCGCTGTCGATTTTCTCAGTTGAAGTAACAGCGAAAGCGTTCATAGGAGCCAGAGACCGGAGATAGGACTCGGAGTCTCTTTGAGTCAGATCGAGCGACGAGCCTGGTCGAACGCAATTGCCAAATCAAGAGTCTTGTTTTCTAAGAGCCGCTGTCTGATCATAGGAGATAGTAGACCATTGATAAAAGCGTCGTGGATATACTCGTCTCTGTTCGCCTCTGCGGTACTTGCTGAGCTGACGAAGTTCCTGTAGATATTGGTCCAAACTCTCGCCCGAGTGTTTCCTCCTGGTAGCTAGTAGATGACGGGCGAACACTTCGTTCTTCGTCTTTACGTACAAGTCCTTCAGAACCTGAATGGTTGCGTCGTACGAGACACAGTCGGCTATGTATTTGTACACAGATAGGGAGACGAAGTTGCAGAGAGTGGCTAGCTTGTCGGGCTCGAGAGCAGAAATGGAGGTGAAGAACGTGTTGAAGGTCCGGAACCAGTGGCGCCACTTCTTTGAAGCGGTGGGAGAGTTCGGCGCAGCATCCAGACGTTTCGGCCTCAGGAACTTATCCATTATGACTCAGTTTCAGTTATGAACAATAAATTGTGGTGAAAGAAGACTACAGTCGACCTTTTTCTATGCTGTATTGTTCATATAACTGACCAAGGGTAGTATGGCATCTGGAAGAGAACAAGAGAACATTCTAGTAAGTGAAGGGAACAATGAAAATTATTAATATAATATAAGCCCAAACAAAAACAAAACCCAATGATAAGAAACATAACAGATGTACATACACACATAACAAGGTAGAAGACATGGGTTCAAGTGTACACCCACTAATAAATAATTCGGCACCCGTGTCATATTGTTTCACGCCGTAATAGTGCAGAATAATTTTTTAGTGGCTGTACAAGTGTAGCATAACTTTATTACAAGAGGAAATGTGTGTAATATCCTCAGGTAAGGGACATTATCACCAAGAATGTTCACTAGTCATGGTGTATGTACAGTACTTCAGGATACCAACACAGCTGGCGTTGTATATAATATATGCCACATAAATCATATCATTTAAATCTTACTGTAGAGATAAAACACAGGAAACAAGAACGATGTTTGTCTGTGTTTCATCTTTTCCTACAGTAACATGAGTATATATCTATGTCCTTACTTTACAAACAACTTTTCCTACACTAGATCATGTTTTGTCAGCCACACAGTCCACTATAATAAACTCTGTGCACTCGTCGTGTCATTAAGGAACAACACCAAGAGTGAAACATTTACCTCAACAGTGTCACAGGTATGTAACCGCTAAATAAGTCAACCGTCCGGCGGCCATGTGAGTAATGAGAAATTTATCTAATAAAGTCTGAAACAGGAAAGGGAGTTTATGATCCGGCATCTCTCTCTCTCGCTCTCTCTCTCTCTCTCTCTCTCTCGCTCTCTCGCGTGCTTTAGAATAGATGTACAGATGCTGCGTGAAAGTGACCATATAACCTATGTGTGTGTCCCTTGATGTTAGCTTTCCAGGTTTACTTCAGACAGAGATATATACACACGTTACATAAGACTGGGGCTTAAAAACAGAATTAATACAAATTGTTTCTGTATAATTCAACTCCGATGTACAATACAATCATTCATAAGGTTTTAGTTTTTAACTACAACCCAATTGACAATAACACGAGTAATTGTAACTGTGGGGATAAATCTACGTGAATGAACCAAATCTCCGGTAATTAAGTAATGACATAGTGTTGTCAGACTAATCTAGGTCCAAGTTAACGGTAACCACTGTCCCAGACTCGCATGGTGTCTGCACAAGTAGCTAACATATTGTAATGTGAATGTAATCACAAAATACAGAATATGTCTACACCGTACAAAAAGTTAGATGACTTTACCTCATAGCTGATATACCGTAAAATGGCTATAATCACAAAATTGAAAATACACACCATTTTCACCGTGTTTCAGCAACAAAAAGTTTGAAGACAGTATAGTTGTCAGTAAACTGGGATGTCAAGGGTAGCACATACAAGTACGAAAAACATATTTCCTCAACATAAAATGCTATTTAGCCTGTAAGAAATTACCGTACAGCTAACTTTAGATTTCATTCTTATGAGGAAAACAAACTTAATTTGCAGTACAAGCCTTGCATGCATCTTAGGGGAATATTTTTACCTTGGTGTAATTTTGGCAACAACTACACCTGATGGCAGTAAATGAGACACATGAAACTGGATATAGTTATCATGATTCAGAAACATGATGTGAACAACCTTAATGTTTGCCTGTGTAGGAAATACACACAATATAGTATGGGACGTAACAGGGCATTATATCAAGTACATTTGTGTTATATATATATATATATATATATATATATATATATATATATATATATATATATATATATATATATATATATATATATATATATATATATATATATGGATAGAGTGTATGTTATAGATAAAGGGAAACACTTTCAGACGTATATATTTATATGAAAGTACTTATACTGTACATACTGATATATAGAGCTATTGAGAGATGTGTCGATATAGATATATACAGTAGGTAAATTGATAGCTAGGCAGACACAAACACACCAGTCGGCACATAGATACATAAGCCTTCGATATTACCGTCATAGTTCATGTTTCTTTAAGGCCGTAAACAGAGCGGGCGGGTCGGCGGCCATCACGTGCTCCCCGTAGCAGATACCGAGACGGCCGTCCTGACATGTGCGATGTTGTCATCACACTCAATAATGATGGTGGTTAAATTTAGAAATAATTGTGCTCTTATTAGAGACAAAACTAATTCTATATCACCCCTCAGAAACTAGTGGTTACACTCTTCAAACATCCCTTCGACACTTAGGCCTATACTAAAACTTGATATAAACATTAATACAAGCCAAGCAAAAGGTGATATATGAATTTATTTTCATTTAGTTAATCACCTGATATCTCTTTATAGAAATCACACCGAAACTTAAACATCCTAACGGCACATGTATTTTGTTCTAAAATAATCATGACCCAAGTCAACTCGTTTAGTTATTTGCAACAATCCCATTGATTTCATACCTTAATCATCAAGACATCTTATCCTCTCATACATTTAGCCTTCAAAAAACTACGTAAAACTAACTCAGTCATCAAAACTGCCAGCCAAGCTTATTTTACAGTTGCATTTCTGTGGGATAATTTTTCACCTGATGCTCCTGACAGCTCGAGGTTAAGGCATCACGAAGTGAGACGGTGGCGAAGTCTCTCGGGTGTTGTAGTCAGATCTAACAGCTGGTTTAATAAACCAAGGTCTCTTTCTTATTGAACTCCTCAACAAGTCATATTTTTTACAAACGTCAATACCTTACTCAGGCTGTAAATCCTATTACAGTTCCCGTAAATCTTATTGGCATTAGCTTACACAATTCTTTCTTCGTTGCAACTATTATTAGTGTAAGGGCGGAAACGATCCTCCGGCTAGTTACCGCTGCTAACTCGCTCGTTTGCTGGTGCAGACGACACTTGGGGTGGTTGGACGGAGGTGAGAACGGCAGCGACTATCTCCGCCACCGGCAGATTCAACCCAGCCGCCATACCGTCAGTATCTAGCTACCCTGCTGTCCGTCAAATTCTGGCTGTGATCTCATCATAGGTCCTGGACTCGTGGGCTGTGTTCCCAGACCTTCACCTATCAACTGCAACTCTCTGGTCATCTACCACTACCGCATACCACGACCATCAGTTCATCACATTCCGTCGGTGCCCCGGTGTTCTCCTGCCTTTTCAAGACGTCGCTGAGTGTGGAATTGAAGTGGACGCTTCCCTATCCTGAGTGTGCATCACCGTGTTCCAGAACCTTCCCCCAGGGCCACTGCCGTAGGAAATATTTGTTCATTGTTTGATTCCATTAATTGCTGACTCCCCTTTATTGTTCGATTCTATCAATTGTTGACTCCATTTAATTGTTTGAATCCATTAATTGCTGACTCCCATTATTTGTTTGATTCCTTTAAGTGTTTGCTTCCTTTAATTGTTTGACTCCCGTAATTATTTGATGTTTGTTGAGTGGTGTCAGAGTTTTGTGTTATATTTTTATAGTAAAGAGATGCCAATCTCTAACGGTTGTTTGTTATTCCTCGGAAAACCATGGTCCTTGACTTTCCTTTATTAAGATCCTGATTAGCCTGGTAAGGGATTTCTATCCCTAAGTCCCAGGCCTTTACAATTAGCATGATCCTAGTCAAGGTCTATTTTTTTATCAAGTCTCTGGCATGATGGTACTAACCATCTACTTCTCGTGACATGATCGTAACCACATTCTACTTGCTGGAAATCCCTCTGGAATGACCATAACCACGGCCTGCATTCTGGGCCACCTCCTCCCACTGGCATGGTAAGATTGATGAAGACGTGTACCCCAAGGTTCTTACAACTGACACGGCCCAGCCAGCGAGCATGATTAAAGGCATCATAACTTTCTGTAATCCTTTTGCTTAGTAATTTTGTCTTCACTGGTCTGACAGATTGTTTCTCTATTACACGTGTTTTCCCTTCATCCTCTGCACGCTCTTGTGCTATCAGCTTACAAAGGAGTGTTCGCTTGTTCTTTTATTACTGTGTTTGGTCTACTGACGCTGTTGTAGGACGTAATACGCAGCAATAAATGATGTTTATTATGATAGCGTGGTGGGTCGCTGGAGTTGTTTGTGTCCATCAGGTGTTACCATAAACACCTTGTAATATCATGAAGGTCAAGTAAATCTCTATCTTCACCTGGCTCATCTAAGTGTTGGTGAAAATTATAACACTTCAGATTCACTGTTTCATAAGAGATACTTCCAAGTATTTATAAAATATGAATTATTTTGACTATGGGTAATCTTTTGAGATGTGAGGAGTTTTACAGCAGTCTTCAGATACACATTAGAAAAATCTACCTGAATCGTTGTAAACATCATTCATTAGTTTTGTTAATGAAGAACTTACGTACTCTCTGTAATAGTTTATTATTTCTATATGGTTCTTACTACATGAGAATACATTTTCATTTATGCATGAACCCTTCAACACAGTCTTCTTGAAATCGGATTTTCTTTAGCTGATAAATACAACCAGAAAAAAGATAATCTGCTAACTTTATATAATTGCAGGAAGGGAAGTTTAACTTTTGTATTTGAGTGTTATGCTGCAATATACGATATTTGGCTTGGACAGTGGTTCACTGGGGATAATAAATGATTAACCCCTAGTCAAGAGCTTATTATCAGAGCATTATGTTATACATGATGGGGTACTGGTACGTTCTACCACCTTGATGATATTTGTAAAAATAAATGTTACCTGCTTGTGCATATATTATGTACATATGTGAAATGGAAATTATACCTGATTTTATATATATATATATATATATATATATATATATATATATATATATATATATATATATATATATATATATACGGAAAATGAATCTTACATCTATATCATATATCATAGCCACAGCTGAAAGTCACTTATGAAAAAATCTGCAAGTGTTTATACATATACCTAGGCCAACTTGATGTAAATATCCCTTAATAACGCTACACAAATATATATTTAATTACAAAAACTTTATTTAATGCAGTTCCGTTTAAATTCCCCCAAATCCCACCCACCTACCGCACTATTGCCATGCGCGTGTTATGGTTTTGACGTCATCAAGCGGGAGGCGGGATTTCAGCCTACCCGAGTAACTATTTTTTTTATTATTGTTTTCATATTTTTTTCATCCAAAAATGGCTATTTAGGGCTTAATGTACTAGTTCAGAGAGAAAAAAAAAAGTATTATTAAAATAATTTTAAGACGTATTCAGAAGACACGAAAATGAAGGGTAATTTCGATTATAAATTATATATAAACAGCAAGATGGATATGACACAGCAGAGGCAGATAAAGAAAAGGAACGAGAAGAAAAATCGATAGACAGTAATTAAAAACTAAGCAATGCGCCAAGAATTAAATGAAAATGTTCTTATTCTTCATGTTATGATGTTCATTTGCAATGAAGAACATATCCATGAGCAATCAGGTACAGGAGGCTACTATAACACCAGGTACAGGAGATCACTATAACACCAGGTACATATGGCCACTATAACACCAGGTAGAGGAGATCACTGTAACACCAGATACAGGAAGCCACTACAGCACCAATTACAGATGACTATAACACCAGGTACAGGAAGCCACTACATCACCAGGTACAGATCACACCAGGTACAGGAGGCTACTATAACACCAGGCTCAGATCACTGTAACACCAGGCACAGGAGGTTACTATAACACCAGGTACAGGAGGCCACTATAACACCAGGTACAGATCACTATAACACCAGGTACAGGAGATCACTGTAACACCAGATACAGGAAGCCACTACAACACCAGTTACAGATGACTATAACACCAGGTACAGGAAGCCACTACATCACCAGGTACAGATCACACCAGGTACAGGAGGCTACTATAACACCAGGCACAGATCACTGTAACACCAGGTACAGGAGGTTACTATAACACCAGGTACAAGAGGCCACTATAACACCAGGTACAGATCACTATAACACTAGGTACAGGAAGCCACTATAACACCAGGTATAGGAGTTCACTGTAACACCATGTACATATGGCCACTATAACACCAGGTACAGATCACTGTAACACCAGGTAAAGGAAGCCATTATAACACCAGGTACAAGAAGCCATTATAGCACCAGGTACAGGAAGCCACTATAACACCAGGTACAGGTCACTATAACACCAGTTACAGGAGGCTACTATAACACCAGGTACAGGAAGCCACTATAACACCAGGTACAGTTGACTGTAACCCCAGGCGCCAGAGTGAAGCTTGGTTACAAGGTCGAAAAATTCACTGTGCAGCCAGTCAGCGCCACCCCTGACCTTACGGTATTTATGTCTCCAATCTTCATTTTTATCCATCTTCCTCTCAGTCATACCATAACAACACGCAAATTCATACACTTAGCTAGATTAAACTTAAACTAAATCATATGTAAGTGAATCGATGCGAGTTTCTTTAGTTTCTTTTAAATTTAGTGGATCATTTATAATATATTTTTATTTATCATTTACAAATTTAAGTTTTATTTGGACCTATACAGAGTAGTATATGCACCAAAGCAAGGCATAAATTGCTTACCATTATATTTTATTTTAGTTTCATTTATCTAATTTTAAATTCTTTCTTCCATTACTGTCGAGTTCAAAAGCCACTACACAATGGACCAAATTCACACATCATCTCAGTTTATTAAATTATCCAAGATATCAAAATAGTAAAAACAATGTTCTTCGGATGGCAACAAATATTTTCGTAGTACTGTATTATGCGAACTACCGACTAGGCTATTTGAATACCTCATCGTAATTCTATTTTATAAAAATTTCGCCATGATGATAAAGATAAATTAAGCTGTGTAGTTTGGAAGGTCGTTTAGTGAGGTTTAAGTCTGAATATGCCAAGTTGCCAGGAGTAAATTTTACGTGGTCACGTTGGTATTCAAAGGCTTTCGTGTGTTTTTGTACAAATCCCTGTCGTACAAATAAGTCTTACATTTTATTATACGCACGACACTTACACTCGATTAAAACCTTGCGGATATTGCCTTTCCTTGTGTTGTTTAATTTACAGTATTTAGTATTTAGGGGCTTCAACGACCAGGGTCTTTAAACATATAACACAGGACACTTTTATGCACTTGATATCTTTTAAAAACAAAGAACGATATGTTTTTTCGTCTGTACTGTGGACGACAACTTACACATATCAAGGGACATATTCTTCCGTGATAATTCTTATATCTCACCAACGTGTTTATTATTTCCTCAAGTGTTGCCTATTTGTTAAAGTACACCACATGACTGTTTATATCACAGACTGGAGTACTTTAGTTTCCACTAATATGAAGAGTAGTATCTCGTCATAGCCTAATATAGTGTACTATTATCTCAAAATAACAAAGTGGTGTACCGTACTTTACTTTTCTCGCTCTAGTGATTTCACAAATTTTCACGTTAACAGACTAGTACAGTATATCAGGTTAACATACTCTTAAACCCTGACTTTTGAAGCCTGACTCTTGAAGCCTCATTTTTTTTGTTTCATGAACCCTTATTCTTTACACCTGACTCCTGCAGCCTAACTCACCAACTGACCAAACCTACAAATTTATATAAATTGTTATTGTCCTATATCTATGTCAACTATTTGGACATCAGTGGCTATTAGATATTCTTTTTTTTTACTACTACTTTTGATAAGTTTTAATATCACTAACTAGTGGTGGTATCAACCGACATAATTGATTTTATATAAACATAGAGCTAATAATTTAATGTTTTTTTCCTTTTGATAAATACTGACTTAGACATTTTATTTGACAAAATGCTGAATCAATTTTCTCATCGAGTTTAAAGGATATAGTTCAAATTACATTGTTCTTCTGTAAGTGAAACTTATCTGCTTAATCTGTTTTAACTATGAGTAATGTGGTGTTAACTGTCTACGACGATGAAGTATTGTGAAGTAAATACGCCTAACGAGGCTAGATTTAGCAAAAAACATTGTCACTTGTTATTTAAGCTGATAGTAAGTATTCTCAGAGGGTATTCAACTCATTTATTTACTGAATAAAACATCTGATAGTTACAGTAAAAACAACATAATTCAACACCTGACTTCCTAGCTTACATTCATGTCCATTTCACGGTCTTGTATATAACTAGCTGTAAGGTTATGCTCTTTTGGGGGGTTTAAACATGCACGACCTTAAGGTTACGTCCAAATTCTACTAATGACGTAGTAAGTAGCTATAAGATTTTTCTGGTTATATATATAGTTCAAACAATAAGTATTCATTCAATATTACTAAAGTAATGTTCATGTATATAATGTATTAGCATTCTGATTTAGCGTAAACAAAATTGAATGCAAAAGAATATTCATGCCTGACGTCTAAGTTTTATATGCTTAGTACAAATTAACAGATTAAATGTATTTACAAGTTTTAAAACACTTTGCTGTTAAATTATAAAGAGCTAAAAAGTTTTTAAACACATTAAAGAAATACACATGTAAACACCAGCATACTCGCGTTACAGAGTAAAACGTATCAGAAAGTTTTGAAAATAGTCACAGGTAAATTAAGTGTTATTTCGAATATACACAACAAATATTGCAAGATTATATACGCCAAGAACACAGCAGACCTTTTTGTGCAAGTATTTACAAATTCTATTGAATCCTAGTTAAGAAACAATATTGAGACGGTATATATTAATATATATATACTAATTTATATCTGTATTATAATCATGCTATGGATATATTTCCAACGCATAAAAGTATTTTCATCTCATAATACAGGTAATTCAAAATTTTTATGTTCTATAATCCATAACTAAGGAATGTCCTATATATATATATATATATATATATATATATATATATATATATATATATATATATATATATATATATATATATATATATATAAGGTATAGTTTAAAGTTATTAAAATTATTATAATTATGAGATATACAACTATAACATAGCTACAGTATATGCACAAGAGCGCATACTTCTAATAAATAATGTAATTAAGAAACATGCAATATTGTTTTTTCACTTATGATGCCACACAACTTACTTTACTCTCATGTTTCACCACGCTATAAACATCTTGTATAAAAATCGATGATATTGATATTCATAACAGTAAAATCATTTAATTTATAAATAAGATAATTCATCAAAATAAGTTTGTCAAGCAGCAAGGAGCCATTTTACTTAACAGATGTTTTCTGTATACAAATTTTCGACCGAGAGAGAGAGAGAGAGAGAGAGAGAGAGAGAGTAACGTTTTGAAAATTTTATCTGACGCAGAGCTGAAAAATAATACCCAAATGGATTGATCTCTTAATCTGGTGTTCCGTGTCGGGTTCATCATCAGCGCCATGTATACAGTACTGTTAGTTGACAGATAATGTGTAATTCTTAGAGGAAGCTCGATCCCGTGTACCGAGTGTTGGGATGTGAGGCTCTTTACCGTGTAACTAAGAGATGCAGGTAACAAGAGATGAAGATGGAGACAATAAGAGGGAGTAAGAAAGGAAGAGAGAGGGTTGAGAAAAAAATGAGACAGGCAGACAAGGGGAGAGAGTGAGAGACAGACGGACAGACAGACAGAAAATCATTGAAAAGGAGACAGAGGCAGAATGAGTTTAGAATAAGACGGTAGAACAAATAAAGTGATGGAAAGAAATAGACAAAACAAGAAAATAAGTGAAAGAAATAGATAAAAAACGCTGACAGAAATAGAGGGAAACTGAACCAGACAGAGAGAGAGAAATATGAACAGGGAGAGAGAGAGAGAGAGGGAGAGAGAGAGAGAGAGGCAGAAGTGGTCAACGAGAGAGGGTGAGGAAGAAAAAGAAAGAAGGAAGGAAGAGAGAGAGAGGGAGAGAGAAAGATGAACAGACAGACAGACAGAGAGAAGGACGATGCATGAGGGGAGCAGGTCGCAGCTGCTTGCATGACAGTCCTGGGATAAAAAAAACCCGCATGAGAAGCTACGTGCTGAGGGTAATATGTCATGCACGGACCTTCTTAGGCAACTCTTGCGTGTGTTCAGGTGTTCCGTGTGTTTAGGCGTTCCGTGTGTTTAGCTGCTGCGTGTATTCATGCGTTCCGTGTGCTCAGGTGTTCCGTGTATTCATGCGTTCCGTGTGTTCAGGTGCTCCGTGTATTCATGCATTCCGTGTGTTCAGGTGTTGCGTGTATTCATGCTTTCCATGTGTTCAGGTGTTCCGTGTATTCATGCGTTCCGTGTGTTCAGGTATTCCGTGTATTCAGGCGTTCCGTCCGTTTAGGTGTTCCATGTGTTCAGGAGTTCCGTGTGTTTAGGCGTTCCGCGTATTCAGGTGTTGAGCGTATTCATGCGTTCCGTGTGTTCAGGTGTTTCGTGTGTTCAGGTGTTCCGTGTGTTCAGGCATCCCGTGTGTTCAGGCATCCCGTGTGTTTAGGTGTTCCGTGTGTACAAGTGTTCCGTGTTATAGTATTCCGTGTGGTCAGGTGTTCCATGTGTTACGCGTGTTCAGGTGTTCTGTGTATTCAGGCATTCCGTGTGTTTAGGTGTTCCGTGTGATCATGTATTCAGGTGCTCCATGTGTTCAGAAGTTCCCTGCGTTTAGGTATTCTGTGTGTTCAGGTGTTCCGCGTGTTCAGGTGTTCCGTGTGTTCAGGTGTTCCGTGTTATAGTATTCCGTGTGCTCAGATGTTCTGTGTTATGTATGTTCAGTTGTTCTGTGTATTCAGGCGTTCCGTGTGTTTAGGTGTTCCGTGTGTTCACGTATTCAGGTGTTCCATGTGTTCAGGCGCTCCGTGAGATTAGGTGTTCCGTGTTATCATGTATTCAGGTGTTCCATGTGTTTAGGCGTTCCGTGTGTTAAGGTGTTCCGTGTGTTCAGGTGTTCCGTGTATCTAGGTGGTCGGTGTGTTTAGATGTTCCGTGTGTTCAGGTGTTCCGTGTTATAGTATTCCGTGTGCTAAGGTGTTCCATGTGTTCCGTGTTCAGGTGTTCCGCGTGTTTAGGCGGTCAATGTCTGAGGAGTAATGCATACACACGTTTTGTGCCCTAATAAAATCAGTGTGTGTGTGTGTGTGTGTGTGTGTGTGTGTGTGTGTGTGAATACAATAATATGAAGCACCTTAATACTAAAAGACCCATTTTCTTATATAATCATGTACTGTATTATTTTCTTGTCATACGCACAACTCTTACACCTACATGGGGCTAAATGGCCCCCTTAAGCTAGTTTGCCATTGGGTTGTGCTTGTAGCGTAGTATTTCTAAGGCAGACGTCGAAATTTAACTTAACCTGACGGGCTCCCTCTAACTGAAGGTCTTCCGTCTTATGCGGCCTGTGAGCACACGAGACCTCAGTCGATATGAAGAGTATTTTATTACAATGTATCCAAAACTTTACCAGGATGTGCAAATAACATCTGAACGTAAATACGAAGTAAACACAGAATAAATAAACACATAAGTTACTTGAAAGCACATAACACCTAAGGACAAGGAACACATCAACACAGCAACACTTCAAACATCTCAACGAGCTCAACAGAAAAAACTCAAACCAGAAACACTATAAGAACAAGGAACATATCAACATAGCAACACCTCAAACAAGGTACACCTCAACACACAAGAGCAACTCAAACAAGGAAAGTTTCGATGCAAAAGAACACCTAAACACAAAAAATGAAACGAGAAACACCATAATAACAAGGAACATATCAACACAGCAATACCTCAAACAAGGAACACCTTAACCCAAAGGAATACATCAACAAGAAACATCTTAAAACACAGGAACACTTCAACAGGCAACATGTCAACCCATGCAAGTTACCCAAAGCAGTAAACATAAGCACGACACATTGAAAACTCAGACCTAAAGCAAGTGAGCGAGTGACTTTGTGTTACGTATTGGTGGTACGGAACTACAGGGGATTTGGGTCCTATAAAAAACAGCTGATAATACAGGTACAAAGATTGTTATTAGTGAATGATATTTATATTGATGAATGTTCCTCATAACAACCAACACTGTCTTATTTCACTCTGGCAAGATACGATACTAAAAGCACATACATTTCCTAATCACCCCAGAGGTTCAAGATGGTATACTGTACTCTGCTTAAATAAAAATATATGACTGACTATAAAAGTACATACGAAAAACAAGAATAATTCACAATTACTTAAAAAAACAAAACAATACCACGACCACCCAACAGATATACAATAACACCTTTCTCCTTGTAGTAAAATTAGTAGAAAAACTACTACGAAACAATCACACACCACTTACTCGGTAGAATTAATGACAGTCATGTGGCCGCAAATATAGCGATATAAGTGGCTACGAAAAAGTTACGATGGTATTTACTTAGGCAGCAAGTCAAGATGATGTCGCATCAATGAGGACAACTGCATGAGCTGTTCAATGGTCTGGAGACAGTCAAACGTCCTTTAACATTACGAAATGCAAGACCCTACAAATAGGATACAACAACCCCAATCACAACTATTCTGTTAATGACAACTTCCTGGATACTGTCGATAAGTTAAAATCTGTTGGCGTTGTGACAGATCAATCAATCACTTGAAGGCGACGCAACAAGTGGGGGGGATGCCCCAGCAGTAATAATAATAATAAAAAATATATATATTTGGGAATTATAAAGCGTACCTTTGAATACAATGATAAGAAAATGCTTCTTATTGTATGGATTTTTGTATTCAGGCATGGAAACCCTACCTCCAGAAAGATCTAACACCCATATAAAAGGTGCAACCAAGATGATTCTTTAACTATGCCATCTCGATTATCCAAGTAAACTAAGGGCCTCAAGACGAACAACTATTCAGAAAAAAGCCCAATAGAACAGATCTCATTAAAACAATTAAAATCTTGAAAGGGACAACTTCAAGCTCACCAAGCTATCATGCAGAACGAACACAAGGAAATACTTCTTCACATAGAGTGACAGAGAGTGATAGATCTATAGGCCGTTCTCCCAGCTCAAGCCGTGGAATCGAGAACAGTACTGGGCTTCAAAATAGCCCTAGACAAAATTAACAAGATCAATGGAGGGATCCTACACAGGCCACTGGTCTTCCCTTGACTTGGCCACCTCTAGTAGGTGGCCGTTAGGTAAAGAAGAGGCACACAAGAACAAAAAATAAACTACCCCATATGGTTTGGGATATTAAGGATAGCCACGGGTCTTAAAAGGACACGACAGAGCACGGCACCTCCAGATATCTTGAATTACGAATACAACAGCCGAGGACACCTGACTATGTTAATCATTTACTGCTGTTCATTTTACACTTGGAGCACCACTACTACAATTATATGTTAATATTACTTAAGCAATATAAAACAAAATCTGTCCTGAAAGGTATATTACCTTTTTTATTGGAGATGAAAGATATTTTTTCAGTTACGAGAAACTTCACCTCCTTGAGCGTCAGTCTGAGATTTTTACAAGTCACTGTTCTTCTTTTTATCACCTTCAACTATAAGTCTCTTGGTGATAATTTATCCTCTGTTATGTGCTCTATTCAAAATGTTCCAAGTTTTTACAAACTGGAGTCGAGTACAAGAGATTTTGTTTTGTTTTTTCTGAGCGAGAAAACACACATACACCATAATATTAACGTTTATGACGTCATCAGCCAGGCTTGCTCTCATTGGTCGGAAGTTCTTGTCGAAAAAATTTGAATTTGGTTCATTATTGGAAATATTAATTAATCTTTAAAGCATTAAAATCAGGTTATTACGGAAAATATGCACCTGTGCCCGGATAGGCTATTTCCCGCAAAAACAAAACCAAAACCAAAACTGGCAACTACATCTTGGTTATGTCCATGTTTCATAAGATCAGGAATAATTGTTTAATATTCTGTATGTACTGTATATGCCTTCACTGACTTACTCTTTATAATAGCTCATCTTCTATTCTTTCTTAATTATGATTCATAAAAACTACAAGCATAGCAACTATTCAAAAGTTATGGAACGAATAGTTACATATTTTTTTTTGTACGAATTAAAGAGTTAAATCAAAATTCCTAAGTACCGACATAACACAGTGAGGATGTTTCTATATAAATGAATTTAAATCTAATACTCTCTACGATAAACAAATTTGTTATATTCAAGCAATAAAAATAAATGATAATTCAACTAAGAATGTATCAGATCTTTCAGCTGTTTTTAATTTTGATTACAAACGAAAACAATAGTCGTGATTCATGTCGATAAGTTATCAATAAATTAAAAAACAAGACAAAAGAGATTATTAATAACAAAATCATTGAATAAGTTGAATACATTTAACTGTATAGTACTTATTTTCCGTAATAATCTGATATTAATACTGTACAGAATAATTAATATTTCCAATAATGAACCAACTTATAAGTTTTTCGACAAGAACTTCTGACCAATGAGAATAGGCTAGGCTGATGACGTCGACGTCATAGGCGGGAGGTGTGTGTGTGTGTGGGAGTTTCTCGGTTAGAAAAAAGATAGAATCTCGTGTACTTGAACCATTAAAAAAAAAAAAAAAAAACATTTTAAACCGTTGACATTACTGAAGATAAGTTGTCACCGAACGACTTAATTGTTGAAGATTTTAGTAAAAAGGAGAAAATTTACTTTTGAACTTCTCTGACTGACACTTCACAAGGTGTTGTTTCTCAACGCTGAAACAACTCCCATCATCTATAAAATATACACAAGGTAAGATACGTTTTCGGGAAAGAACTTTATATGGTATAATAAACTAGGACTAATAATGGTGATAATAGGGTATTTATGATCGAACAGTAGTTGGGGCTGAAACTGAAAATTTACCGATAATATAATAGTTCTTTCTTGGGAGAATCAGGTTGTTTCCCATATTGAAATTCAATTTTTTAAGGTAACGCGATATTAAAAGTTGGTATAAATCGAATGGCGGTGTTGACTGAATAATTACCGTATTTAGTTATAGATAAATGCAGTATTAGAGTTCAGGTGGAAAATGAAAGGAATTATCAGAAGTAAGAGGTTAACGTAGGTGACGCCGCCTACACCTGTCCTCCCCTGCCTCCACCTGTCCTCCCCGCCTCCACCTGTCCTCCCCTGCCTCCACCTGTCCTCCCCTGCCTCCACCTGTCCTCCCCGCCTCCACCTGTCCTCCCCCGCCTCCACCTGTCCTCCCCGCCTCCACCTGTCCTCCTGCCTCCATTTGTCCCTCCCCCGCCTCCACCTGTCCCTCCCCTGCCTCCACCTGTCCTCCCCGCCTTCACCTGTCCTCTCCTGCCTCCATTTGTCCTCCCCGCCTCCACCTGTCCTCCCCTGCCTCCACTTGTTCTTTCCTCCTCAAACCTCTCTCCTCCCGCCTCCGTCTGTCCTCCCCGCCTCGACTTGTCCTCCACTTGTTGCACACACACGGGACAGCTATCTCTCTCACACACAAGGGACAACTGTCTCATACACACAAGGGCCAACCGTCTCACACACAAGGGACAGCTATCTCTCACACATACACAAAGGACAGCTGTCTTACACACAAAG
>NW_024751544.1:0-14900 GCF_018991925.1 Homarus americanus
CAATGTCCCCTGATTGATTATAAAAAAGTCCCCTTGTCGAGTATAACAAAGTCCCCTGATCGAGTATAACAAAGTCCCCTGGTCGAGTATAACAAAGCCCCCTCATCGAGTATAACAAAGGCCCCTAATCGAGTATAACAAAGTTCCCTGATTGAGTATAACAAAGTCCCCTGATCGAGTATATCAAAGTCCTCTTGTTGAGTATAACAAAGTCCCTGATCGAGTATAAAAAAGTCCCCTAATCGCATATAACAAAGTCCCCTGGTCGAGTATAAGAAAGCCCCCTCATCGAGTATAACAAAGCCCCCTCATCGAGTATAACAAAGGCCCCTAATCGAGTATAACAAAGTCCCCTGATCGAGTATAGCAAAGGCCCCTCATTGAGTATAACAAAGTCCATTGGTCAAGTATAAAAAAGTCCCCTGGTCGAGTATAACAAAGTCCCCTGATCGAGAATACCAAAGTCCTCTGGTCGAGTACAAAAAGTCCCCTGATGGAGTATAACAAAGTCCCCTGATCGAGTATAACAAAGTCCCCAGATAGAGTATAACAAAGGCCCTTCATTGAGTATAACAAAGTCCATTGGTCAAGTATAAAAAAGTCCCCTGGTCGAGTTTAACAAAGTCCCCTGATCGAGTATAACAAAGTCCCCTGGTCGAGTATAGCAAAGTCTCCTGATCGAGTATAACAAAGCCTCCTCATCGAGTATAACAAAGTCCCCTGCTCGAGTATAAGAAAGTCTCCTGATCAAGTATAACAAAAGTCCCCTGATCGAGTATAACAAAGGCCCCTCATCGAGTCCAAAAAAGGCCCCTCATCGAGTATAACAAAGTCCCCTTATCTAGTACAACACAGGCCCCTGATCGAGTATAACAAAGGCCCCTCATCGAGTATAACAAAGTTCCCTGATCGAGTATAACAAAGCCGACTAATCGAGTATAACAAATTCCCCTGGTCGAGTATAACTTAGTCCCCTGTTTGAGTCTAACAAAATCCGGTGATCGAGTATAACAAAGGCCCCTGGTCGAGTATAACAAAGTCCCCTGATCGAGTATAACAAAGCCCCCTGGACGAGTATAACAAAGTCCCCTGATCGAGTATAACAAAGTCCCTGATCGAGTATAACAAAGTCCCCTGATCGATTATAACAAAGTCCCCTGGTCGAGTATAACAAAGTCCATTGGTCAAGTATAAAAAAGTCCCCTGGTCGAGCTTAACAAAGTCCCCAGATAGAGTATAACAAAGGCCCCTCATCGAGTATAACAAAGTCCATTGGTCAAGTATAAAAAAGTCTCCTTGTCGAGTATAACAAAGTCCTTGATCGAGTATAACAAAGTCCCCTGATCGAGTATAACAAAGCCCCTCTGGACGAGTATAACAAAGTCCCCTGATCGAGTATAACAAAGTCCCTGATCGAGTAAAACAAAGTCCCCTGGTCCAATATAACAAAGACCCTGATCGAGTATAACATGTCCCCTCATCGAGTATAACAACGTCTCCTGGTGCAGTATAACAAAGTTCCCTGATCGATTATAACAAAGTCCCCTGGTCGAGTATAACAAAGGGCCCTCATCGAGTAAGACAAAGTCACTTGATCGAGTATAACAAAGTCCCCTGATCCTAGTATAACAAAGCCCACTGGACGAGTATAACAAAGACCCCTGAACCGAGTATAACAAAGTCCCCTGATCTAGTATAACAAAGGCCCCTGATCGAGTATAAGAAAGGCCCCTCATCGAGTATAACAAAGTCACCTCTTCGAGTATAACTAAGCCGCCTAATCCAGTATAACAAAATCCCCTGGTCGAGTATAACAAAGTCCCCTGTTCGAGTCTAACAAAGTCCCCTTATCGAGTATAACAAATTCCCCTTATCGAGTAATACAAAGACCCCTTATCGAGTATAACAAAGTCCGGTGATCGAGTATAACAAAGGCCCCTGGTCGAGTATAACAAAGTCCCCAGATCGAGTATAACAAAGGCCCCTCATCGAGTATTACAAAGTCCATTGGTCAAGTATAAAAAAGTCCCCTTGTGGAGTATAACAAAGTCCTTGATCGAGTATAACAAAGTCTCCTCATCGAGTATAACAAAGCCCCCTGGACGAGTATAACAAAGTCCCCTGATCGAGTATAACAAAGTCCCTGATCAAGTATAATAAAGTCCCCTGGTCCAATATAACAAAGACCCTGATCGAGTATAACATATCCCCTCATCGAGTATAACAACGTCTCCTGGCGCAGTATAACAAAGTCCGCAGATCGAGCATAACAAAGTCCCCTGATCGATTATCACAAAGTCCCCTGGTCGAGTATAACAAAGGGCCCTCATCGAGTAAGACAAAGTCCCTTGATCGAGTATTACAAAGTCCCCTGATCCTAGTATAACAAAGCCCACTGGACAAGTATAACAAAGAACCCTGAACCGAGTATAACAAAGTCCCCTGATCTAGGATAACAAAGGCCCCTGATCGAGTATTAGAAAGGCCCCTCATAGAGTATAACAAAGTCACCTGATCGAGTATAACAAAGTCCCCTTATCGAGTATTACAAAGACTCCTTATCGAGTATAACAAAGTCCGGTGATCGAGTATAACAAAGGCCCCTGGTCGAGTATAAAAAAGTCCCCAGATCGAGTACAGCAAAAGTCCCCTGATCGAGTATAACAAAGTCCCCTGATCGAGTATAAAAAAGTCCCCTGGCCCAGTATAACAAAGTCCCCTGGTCGAGTATAGCAAAGGGCTCTGATCGAGTAAGACAAAGTCCCCTGATCGAGTATAACAATTTCCTCTTATCGAGTATAACAAAGTCCCCTGATCGGGTATAAAAAAGTCCACTGGTCCAGTATAACAAGGGGACTGTTATACTCGATCGAAGAGATTGTTATATCGACCAGAAATTTTTATACTCGTCAAGATATATACTCGATCAGGGACTTTTTACTGAGATAGGGGACTTTTCTCTCGATCAAGACATGATCAGAGGACAACTCGACCGAAACTGTTATACTCGATTAAAGCTGTTATACTCGACCAGGAACTTTTGTTATCAAGACTCTGTTATACTCGATGAGGCCTTTTGACTCGATGGGGCTTTAAACTCGATCAAGTCGATCAGGATTCTGCTCGGGCAGGGGCTTTTATTCTCGAACGGGACTTTTCAGACAGAGGACATACTCGAGCAGGGACTATGTTATACTTGATCAAGGACTTTATCAGGATCGAGTATAAAAAAGTACTCTGGTCGAGTATAACAAAGTCCCCTGATCGATTATAACAAAGTCCCTGGTCGAGTATAACAAAGTCCCCTGATCGAGTATAACAAAGTCCCTGATCAAGTATAATAAAGTCCCCTGGTCCAATATAACAAAGACCCTGACCGAGTATAACATATCCCCTCATCGAGTATAACGTCTCCTGGCGCAGTATAACGAAGTCCGCAGATCGAGCATAACAAAGTCCCCTGATCGATTATAACAAAGTCCCCTGGTCGAGTATAACAAAGGGCCCTCATCGAGTAAGACAAAGTCCCTTGATCGAGTATTACAAAGTCCCCTGATCCTAGTATAACAAAGCCCACTGGACGAGTATAACAAAGAACCCTGAACCGAGTATAACAAAGTCCCCTGATCTAGGATAACAAAGGCCCCTCATCGAGTATTAGAAAGGCCCCTCATAGAGTATAACAAAGTCACCTGATCGAGTATAACAAAGTCCCCTTATCGAGTATTACAAAGCCTCCTTATCGAGTATAACAAAGTCCGGTGATCGAGTATAACAAAGGCCCCTGGTCGAGTATAAAAAAGTCCCCAGATCGAGTACAACAAAAGTCCCCTGATCGAGTATAACAAAGTCCCCTGATCGAGTATAAAAAAGTACCCTGGCCCAGTATAACAAAGTCCCCAGGCCCAGTATAACAAAGTCCCCATATCGAGTATAACAAAGTCCCCTGATCGATTATATCAAAGTCCCCTGGTCGAGTATAGCAAAGGGCTCTCATCGAGTATAACAAAGTCCCCAGATCGAGTATAACAAAAGTCCCCTGATCGAGTATAACAAAGTCCCCTGATCGAGTATAACAAAGTCCCTGATCAAGTATAATAAAGTCCCCTGGTCCAATATAACAAAGACCCTGACCGAGTATAACATATCCCCTCATCGAGTATAACGTCTCCTGGCGCAGTATAACGAAGTCCGCAGATCGAGCATAACAAAGTCCCCTGATCGATTATAACAAAGTCCCCTGGTCGAGTATAACAAAGGGCCCTCATCGAGTAAGACAAAGTCCCTTGATCGAGTATTACAAAGTCCCCTGATCCTAGTATAACAAAGCCCACTGGACGAGTATAACAAAGAACCCTGAACCGAGTATAACAAAGTCCCCTGATCTAGGATAACAAAGGCCCCTGATCGAGTATTAGAAAGGCCCCTCATAGAGTATAACAAAGTCACCTGATCGAGTATAACAAAGTCCCCTTATCGAGTATTACAAAGACTCCTTATCGAGTATAACAAAGTCCGGTGATCGAGTATAACAAAGGCCCCTGGTCGAGTATAAAAAAGTCCCCAGATCGAGTACAACAAAAGTCCCCTGATCGAGTATAACAAAGTCCCCTGATCGAGTATAAAAAAGTCCCCTGGCCCAGTATAACAAAGTCCCCATATTGAGTATAACAAAGTCCCCTGATCGATTATATCAAAGTCCCCTGGTCGAGTATAGCAAAGGGCTCTCATCGAGTATAACAAAGTCCCCAGATCGAGTATAACAAAAGTCCCCTGATCGAGTATAACAAAGTCCCCTGATCGAGTATAAAAAAGTCCCCTGGCCCAGTATAACAAAGTCCCCTCATCGAGTATAACAAAGGCCCCTAATCGAGTATAACAATGTCCACTGATCGAGTATAACATATCCCCTGATCGAGTATAACAAAGTCCTCTGGTCAAGTATAAAAAAGTCCCCTGATCGAGTATAACATATACCCTGATCGAGTATAACAAAGTCTCCAGGCCCAGTATAACAAAGTCCCCAGATCGAGCATAACAAAGTCCCTTGATCGATTATGACAAAGTCACCCAGACCGAGTATAAGAAAGGCCTCTGGTCGAGTATAACAAAGTCCCCTGGTCGAGAATAACAAAGTCCCCTGATCCTAATATAACAAAGCCCCCTGGACGAGTATAACAAAGTCCCCTGGTCCAGTATAACAAATTCCCCTGATCGAGTATAACATATCCCCTGATCGAGTATAACAACGTTTCCTGACCTAGTATAACAAAGTCCCTAGGTCAAGCATAACAAAGCCCCCTGGACGAGTATAACAAAGTCCCCTGATCGAGTATAACAAAGTCCCCTGATCGAGTATAACAAAGTCTCCTGGTCCAGTATAACAAAGTCCCCTGATCGAGTATAACATATCCCCTCATCTAGGATATCAACGTCTCCAGGTGCAGTATAACAAAGTCCCCAGATCGAGCATAACAAAATTTCCTGATCGATTATAACAAAGTCCTCTGGTCGAGTATTACAAAGGGCCCTCATCGAGTAAGACAAAGTCCCCTGATCGAGTATATCAAAGTCCCCTGATCCTATTATAACAAAGCCCAATGGACGAGTATAACAAAGTCCCCAAATCAAGTATAACAAAGTCCCCTGATCGAGTATAACATATCCCCTGATCGAATATACCAAAGTCGTCTGCTCGAGTATAAGAAAGTCCCCTGATCGAGTATAACAAAGGCCCCTCATCGAGTATAACAAAGTCCATTGGTCAAGTATAAAAAAGTCCCCTGGTCGAGTATAACAAAGTCCCCTGATCGAGTATAACAAAGTCCCCTGGTCGAGTATAGCAAAATCCCCTGATCGAGTATAACAAAGCCTCCTCATCGAGTATAACAAAGTCCCCTGATCGAGTTTAACACAGCCCCCCGCTCGAGTATAAGAAAGTCCCCTGATCAAGTATAACAAAGTCCCCTGATCGAGTATAACAAAGGCCCCTCATCGAGTCCAAAAAAGGCCCCTCATCGAGTATAACAAAAGCCCCTGATCTAGTATAACACAGGCCCCTGATCGAGTATAACAAAGGCCCCTCATCGAGAATAACAAAGTTCCCTGATCGAGTATAACAAAGCCGCCTAATCGAGTATAACAAAGTCCCCTGGTCGAGTATAACTTAGTCCCCTGTTTGAGACAAACAAAATCCGGTGATCGAGTATAACAAAGGCCCCTGGTCGAGTATAACAAAGTCCCCTGATCGAGTATAACAAAGCCCCCTGGACGAGTATAACAAAGTCCCCTGATCGAGTATAATAAAGTCCCTGATCGAGTATAACAAAGTCCCCTGATCTATTATAACAAAGTCCCCTGGTCGAGTATAACAAAGTCCCCTGGTCGAGTATAACAAAGTCCCCAGATCGAGTATAACAAAGGCCCCTCATCGAGTATTACAAAGTCCATTGGTCAAGTATAAAAAAGTCCCCTTGTGGAGTATAACAAAGTCTTTGATCGAGTATAACAAAGTCTCCTCATCGAGTATAACAAAGCCCCCTGGACGAGTATAACAAAGTCCCCTGATCGAGTATAACAAAGTCCCTAACAAAGTCCCTGATCAAGTATAATAAAGTCCCCTGGTCCAATATAACAAAGACCCTGATCGAGTATAACATATCCCCTCATCGAGTATAACAACGTCTCCTGGCGCAGTATAACAAAGTCCGCAGATCGAGCATAACAAAGTCCCCTGATCGATTATCACAAAGTCCCCTGGTCGAGTATAACAAAGGGCCCTCATCGAGTAAGACAAAGTCCCTTGATCGAGTATTACAAAGTCCCCTGATCCTAGTATAACAAAGCCCACTGGACAAGTATAACAAAGAACCCTGAACCGAGTATAATAAAGTCCCCTGATCTAGGATAACAAAGGCCCCTGATCGAGTATTAGAAAGGCCCCTCATAGAGTATAACAAAGTCACCTGATCGAGTATAACAAAGTCCCTTTATCGAGTATTACAAAGACTCCTTATCGAGTATAACAAAGTCCGGTGATCGAGTATAACAAAGGCCCCTGGTCGAGTATAAAAAAGTCCCCAGATCGAGTACAGCAAAAGTCCCCTGATCTAGTATAACAAAGTCCCCTGATCGAGTATAAAAAAGTCCCCTGGCCCAGTATAACAAAGTCCCCTGGTCGAGTATAGCAAAGGGCTCTGATCGAGTAAGACAAAGTCCCCTGATCGAGTATAACAATTTCCTCTTATCGAGTATAACAATGTCCCCTTATCGAGTATAACAAAGTCCCCTGATCGAGTATAACAAAGGCCCCTGGTCGAGTATAACAAAGTCCCCTGATCGAGGATAACAAAAGTCCCCTGATCGAGTATAACAAAGTCCCCTGATCGGGTATAAAAAAGTCCACTGGTCCAGTATAACACAGTCCCCTGATCGAGTATAACAAAGGACCCTGGACGAGTATAACAAAGTCCCCTGATCGAGTATAACAAAAGTCCCTTGATCGAGTATAACAAAGTCCCTTGGTCGGGTATAACAAAGTTTTCTTATCGAGTATAACAAAGGCCCCTGGTCGAGTATAAACAAAGTCACTCTGATCGAGTATAACAAGAAATTCCTGATCGAGGTATAACAAAGAGTCCCTAATCAGAGTATAGAAGAATCCCTCATCGAGTATAACACCATCCTGATCGAGTATAAAAAAAGTCCTCTGGTCGAGTATAACAAAGTCCCCTGATCGGATATAACAAAGTCCCCTGGTCGAGTATAACAAATTCCCCTGATCGAGTATAACAAAGTCCCTGATCAAGTATAATAAAGTCCCCTGGTCCAATATAACAAAGACCCTGACCGAGTATAATATATCCCCTCATCGAGTATAACAACGTCTCCTGGCGCAGTATAACAAAGTCCGCAGATCGAGCATAACAAAGTCCCCTGATCGATTATAACAAAGTCCCCTCGTCGAGTATAACAAAGGGCCCTCATCGAGTAAGACAAATTCCCTTGATCGAGTATTACAAAGTCCCCTGATCCTAGTATAACAAAGCCCACTGGACGAGTATAACAAAGAACCCTGAACCGAGTATAACAAAGTCCCCTGATCTAGGATAACAAAGGCCCCTGATCGAGTATTAGAAAGGCCCCTCATAGAGTATAACAAAGTCACCTGATCGAGTATAACAAAGTCCCCTTATCGAGTATTACAAAGACTCCTTATCGAGTATAACAAAGTCCGGTGATCGAGTATAACAAAGGCCCCTGGTCGAGTATAAAAAAGTCCCCAGATCGAGTACAACAAAAGTGCCCTGATCGAGTATAACAAAGTCCCCTGATCGAGTATAAAAAAGTCCCCTGGCCCAGTATAACAAAGTCCCCATATCGAGTATAACAAAGTCCCCTGATCGATTATATCAAAGTCCCCTGGTCGAGTATAGCAAAGGGCTCTCATCGAGTAAGACAAAGTCCCCTGATCGAGTATAACAATTTCCTCTTATCGAGTATAACAAAGTCCCCTTATCGAGTATAACAAAGTCCCCTGATCGAGTATTACAAAGACTCCTTATCGAGTATAACAAAGTCCGGTGATCGATTATAACAAAGGCCCCTGGTCGAGTATAAAAAAGTCCCCAGATCGAGTACAACAAAAGTCCCCTGATCGAGTATAACAAAGTCCCCTGATCGAGTATAAAAAAGTCCCCTGGCCCAGTATAACAAAGTACCCATATCGAGTATAACAAAGTCCCCTGATCGATTATATCAAAGTCCCCTGGTCGAGTATAGCAAAGGGCTCTGATCGAGTAAGACAAAGTCCCCTGATCGAGTATAACAATTTCTTCTTATCGAGTATAACAAAGTCCCCTTATCGAGTATAACAAAGTCCCCTGATCGAGTATAACAAAGGCCCCTGGTCGAGTATAACAAAGTCCCCTGGTCCAGTATAACAAAGTCCCCTGATCGAGTATAACAAAGGACCCTGGATGAGTGTAAAAGTCTGATCGAGTATAACAAAAGTCCCATGATCGAGTATAACAAAGTCCCTTGGTCGAGTATAACAAAGTTTTCTTATCGAGTATAACAAAGGCCCCTGGTCGAGTATAACGAAGTCCTCTGATCGAGTATAACAAAATTCCCCTGATCGAGTATAACAAAGTCCCCTAATCAAGTATATAAAATCCCCTCATCGAGAATAACATATACCCTGATCGTGTATAAAAAAGTCCCCTGGTCCAGTATAACAAAGTCCCCTGATCGAGTATAACAAAGGACCCTGGACGAGTATAACAAAGTCCCCTGATCGAGTATAACAAAAGTCCCTTGATCGAGTATAACAAAGTCCCTGGTCGAGTATAACAAAGTTTTCTTATCGAGTATAACAAAGGCCCTGGTCGAGTATAACAAAGTCCCCTAATCAAGTATAACAAAGTGGTGCCTGGTCGAGTATAACAAAGTCCCTGATCGAGGATAACCAAAACCCCTCATCGAGTATAACAAAGTCCCCTGGTTGAGTATAACAAAGTTCCCTGATCGAGTATAACAAAGTCCTCTTGTTGAGTATAACAAAGTCCCCTGATCGAGTATAACATATCTCCTGATCGAGTATAAGAAAATTCCCCTGATCGAGTATAACAAAGTCCCCTGATCGATTATAACAAAGTCCCCTGGTCGATTATAACAAATTCCCCTTATCGAGTATTACAAAGACTCCTTATCGAGTATAACAAAGTCCGGTGATCGAGTATAACAAAGGCCCCTGGTCGAGTATAACAAAGTCCCCTGATCGAGTATAACAAAGCCCCCTGGACGAGTATAACAAAGTCCCCTGATCGAGTATAACAAAGTCCCGGATCGAGTATAACAAAGTCCCCTGATCGATTATAACAAAGTCCCCTGGTCGATTATAACAAATTCCCCTTATCGAGTATTACAAAGACTCCTTATCGAGTATAACAAAGTCCGGTGATCGAGTATAACAAAGGCCCCTGGTCGAGTATAAAAAAGTCCCCAATTCGAGTACAACAAAAGTCCCCTGATCGAGTATAAAAAAGTCCCCTGGCCCAGTATAACAAAGTCCCCATATAGAGTATAACAAAGTCCCCTGATCGATTATATCAAAGTCCCCTGGTCGAGTATAGCAAAGGGCTCTGATCGAGTAAGACAAAGTCCCCTGATCGAGTATAACAAATTCCTCTTATCGAGTATAACAAAGTCCCCTTATCGAGTATAATAAAGTCCCCTGACCGAGTATAACAAAGGCCCCTGGTCGAGTATAACAAAGTCCCCTGATCGAGGATAACAAAAGTCCCCTGATCGAGTATAACAAAGTCCCCTGATCGGGTATAAAAAAGTCCCCTGGTCCAGTATAACAAAGTCCCCTGATCGAGTATAACAAAGGACCCTGGACGAGTATAACAAAGTCCCCTGATCGAGTATAACAAAAGTCCCTTGATCGAGTATAACAAAGTCCCTTGGTCGAGTATAACAAAGTTTTCTTATCGAGTATAACAAAGGCCCCTGGTCGAGTATAACAAAGTCCTCTGATCGAGTATAACAAAATTCCCCTGATCGAGTATAACAAAGTCCCCTAATCAAGTATAGAAAATCCCCTCATCGAGTATAACATATCCCCTGATCGAGTATAAAAAAGTCCCCTGGTCGAGTATAACAAAGTCCCCTGATCGAGTATAACAAAGTCCCCTGGTCGAGTATAACAAAGTCCCCTGATCGAGGATAACCAAAACCCCTCATCGAGTATAACAAAGTCCCATGATTGAGTATAACAAAGTCCCCTGATCGAGTATAACAAAGTCCTCTGGTTGAGTATAACAAAGTCCCCTGATCGAGTATAACCTATCCCCTGATCGCGTATAACAAAATTCCCCTGGTTCGAGTATGACAAAGTCCCCTGATTAATTTTAAGTAAGTCCCCTGGTTGAGTATAACAAAGTTCCCTGATCGAGTATAACAAAGTCCCCTTGTCGAGTATAACAAAGCCCCCTCATCGAGTATAACAAAGGCCCCTAATCGAGCATAAGAAAGTCCCCTGATTGAGTATAACAAAGTACCTATATCGAGTATAACAAAGTCCTCTTGTTGAGTATAACAAAGTCTCCTAATCGAATATAACATATCCCCTGATCGAGTATAACAAAATTCACCTGATCGAGTATGACAAAGTCCCATGATTAATTTTTAAAAAGCCCCTGGTTGAGTATAACAAAGTTCCCTGATCGAGTATAAGAAAGTCCCCTGGTCGAGTATAACAAAGCCCCCTCTTCGAGTATAACAAAGTCCCCTTATCGAGTATAACAAAGTCCTCTTGTTGAGTATAACAAAGTCCCCTGATCGAGTATAACATATCCCCTGATCGAGTATAACAAAATTCCCCAGATCGAGTATGACAAAGTCCCATGATTAATTTAAAAAAAGTCCCCTGGTTGAGTATAACAAAGTTCCCTGATCGAGTATAACAAAGCCGCCTAATTGAGTATAACAAAGTCCCCTGGTCGTGTATAACTTAGTCCCCTGTTTGAGTCTAACAAAATCTGGTGATCGAGTATAACAAAGGCCCCTCGTCGAGTATAACAAAGTCCCCTGATCAAGTATAACAAAGCCCCCTGGACGAGTATAACAAAGTCCCCTGATCGAGTATAACAAAGTCCCTGATCGAGTATAACAAAGTCCCCTGATTGATTATAACAAAGTCCCCTGGTCGAGTATAACAAAGTCCATTGGTCAAGTATAAAAAAGTCCCCTGGTCGAGTATAACAAAGTCCCCAGATCGAGTATAACAAAGGCCCCTCATCGAGTATTACAAAGGCCCCTCATTGAGTATAACAAAGGTCATTGGTCAAGTATAAAAGTCCCTGGTAGAGTATAAACAAAGCCCCTGATAGGGTATAACAGTACTCTGGTCGAGTATAAAAAGTCCCTGCTCGAGAATAACAAAGGCCCCTCATCGAGTATAACAAAGTCCATTGGTCAAGTATAAAAGTCCCCTGATCGCGTATAACAAAGTCCTCTGGTCGAGTATGAAAATGTCCCCTGATCGAGTATAACAAAGTCACCTGGTTGAGCATAACAAAGTCCCGTGTTCGAGTATAACATATCCCTGATCGAGTGTAACAAAGTCCTCTGATCGAGTATAAAAAGTCCCCTGATTGCATATAACAAAGTGCCCTGGTCGAATATAACAAAGTCCCCTGATCGAGTATAACAAAGGCCCCTATTGAGTATAACAATGGCCATTGGTCATATAAAAGTCCCCGTAGAGTATAACAAAGTCCCCTAATAGGGTATAACAGTACTCTGGTCGAGTATGTCCCCTAATCGAGTATAACAAAGTCCCTGAACGAGTATAACAGTCCCTGATCGAGTATAACAAAGTCCCCTGTTGAGCATAACAAAGTCTCCTGATCGAGTATAACATATCCCCGATCGAGTATAAGAAAGACTCTGGTCGAGTATAAAAGTCCCCTGATCGCGTATAACAAAGTCCTCTGGTCGAGTATAACAAAGTCCCTGTTCGAGTATAACAAAGGCCCCTCATTGAGTATAACAAAGGCCATTGGTCAATTATAAAAGTCCCCGGTCGAGTATAACTATGTCCCCTATTGAGCATAACAAAGTCCCTGATCGAGTATGACAAAGTCCCTGGTCGAGTGTAGCAAAGTCCTGGTCAGTATAAAAACCCCCTCATCGAGTATAACAAGGCCCCTAATCGAGTATAACAAAGTTCCTGATCGAGAATAACAGTCCCTGAACCGAGTATAACAAAGTCTCCTGGTTGAGTATAACAAAGTCCCTGATCGAGTATAACATATCCCTTGTTCAAGTATAACAAAGTCCTCTGGTCGAGTATAAAAAGTCCACCTGATCGAGTATAACAAAGTCCCTGGTTGAGTATAACAAGTCTCCTTATCAGGAATAACAAAGTCCCCTAATCGAGTTATAACAAGGCCCTGGTCGAGTATAACATAGTCCCTTTATCGATTATAACAAATTCTCCTGGTCGAGTATAGCAAAGTCCCTAATCAAGTATAACAAAGTCTCCTGATCGAGTATAACAAAGTCCCTGATCGAGGATAACAAAGCCCCTGCTCGAGCACAACAAAGTCCCCTCATCGAGTATAACAAGGTCACTAACCGAGTCCAAAAAGGCCCCTATCGAGGTATAACAAAGTCCCCTCAACTAGTATAACAAGGCCCCTCATCGAGTATAACAAAGCCCCTGTTCGAGTCTAAAAAGTCCCTTATCAGTATAACAAATTCCCTTATCGAGTATAACAAAGTCCCTTATTGAGTATAACAAAATCCCTAATCGAGTATAACAAATGCCCTGGTCGAAGGTATAACAAAGTTCCTGATCGAGTATAACAAAAGTCCCTGATCGAGGTATAACAAAGTCCCTGATCGAGTATAAAAGTCCCCAGGTCCAGTATAACAAAGTCCCTCATCGAGAATAAAAAGCCCCTGGCCTAGTATAACAAAGTCCCCAGATCGGGCATAACAAAGTCCCTGATCGATTATAACAAAGATCCCCGGTCGAGAGATAGCAAAGGGCCCTGATCCAGTGAGACAAAGTCTCCTGATCGAGTATAACAAAGTCCCTGATCAAATATACAAGCCCCTGGACAAGTATAACAAAGTTCCTAATCGTTTATAACAAAGTTCCCTGATCGAGTATAACAAAGTCCCTGGTCAGTATAACAAAGTCCCTGATCGAGTTTAACAAAGTCTCCTGGCCCAGTATAACAAAGTCCCCAGATCAGGCATTTCAAAGTCCCTGATCAGATATAACAAAGTCCCCTGATCGAGTATAAAAAGTCCCTGGCCCAGTATAACAAAGTCCCCAGATCGAGCATAACAAGTCCCTAATCGATTATAACAAAGTCCCCAGTCGTGTATAGCAAGGGCCCTGATCCAGTAAGGCAAAGTCTCTGATCGAGTATAACAAAGTCTCCTGATCAAGTATAACAAGCCCCTGGACAAGTATAACAAAAAGTTCCCTAATCGTTTATAACAAAGTTCCTGAACAGAGTATAACAACGTCCCTGGTCGAGTATGACAAAGGCCCCTCATCAACAAAAGGCCCGCCTAATCAGTATAACAAAGTCCCTGATCGAGTATAACAAGTCCTGATCGAGTATAAAAGTCCCTGATTGGGTATAACAAAGTCCCCTAATCGAGTATAACATATCCCTGATCGAGTATAACAAAGTCCTCTGGTCGAGTATGAAAAAGTCCTGATCGAGTATAACAAAGTCCCTGGTTGAGCATAACAAAGTCCCGTGTTCGAGTATAACATATCCCTGATCGGGTATAACAAAGTCCTCTGATCAAGTATAAAAAGTCCCTGATCGAGTATAACAAAGTGCCTGGTCGAGTATAACAAAGTCCCCTGATCGAGTATAACAAAGGCACCTCATTGAGTATAACAAAGGCCATTGGTCAAGTATAAAAAGTCCCTGGTAGAGTATAACAAAGTCCCTGATAGGGTATAACAAAGTACTCTGGTCGAGTATAATAAAGTCCCTGATCGGGTATAACAAAGTCCCCTGGTCGGGTAAAACAAAGTCCCTGCTCGAGGTATAACAAAGGCCCCTCATCGAGTATAACAAAGTCCATTGGTCAAGTATAAAAAGTCCCTGATCGAGTATAACAAAGTCCCTGATCGAGTATAACAAAGTCCCCTGATCGAGTATAACAAAGTCCCTGGTTGTAAAAAGTCTCCTGATCGAGTATAACAAAGTCCCTGATCGAGTATGACAAAGTCCTTTGGTCGAGTATAACAAAGTCCCCTGGTCGAGTATAACAAAGCCCCCTCATCGAGTATAACAAAGTCCCTAATCGAGTATAACAAAGTTCCTGATCGAGAATAACAAAGTCCTCTGGTCGAGTAT
>NW_024751545.1:0-24797 GCF_018991925.1 Homarus americanus
AGGGAGTTGGGCAGCGAGGGAAACCGTTACAATCGTCAACAAACGACTCTCCCGCGGTACTAATCGTCAACAAACGACTCTCCCGCGGTACTAATCGTCAACAAACGACTCTCCCACGGTACAGTCATCGCTGGTAGTGGGAGTTAGTTAGAATCTCGTAGTTTTGCGGTAGGCAAAATAATTTCTTATACCCAGAAACTCACTCCATTATGCAGACCAGTTCAGAATCACCGACGTCCTTCAAACACCTTCAATAGTCATAGCTTGTCACTTACAATTCACCAAATTTGCCAGCAGTCTGTTAACACCTCGAGTTGCCTAGTAATCTATATGACGTCATGCACAGACACACACTAAACCATTAACACACATATCTCTCTCTCTCTCTCTCTCTCTCTCTCTCTCATATATGCATCAAGATGCTGGCCCATTCCTATCCATTTTTAAACTAATATTTTTCAATCGTGTTTACTCAGTAAAACCTAAACTGGATTAAGCATCGCAACACAAATACAATTTTATTGACCGCAGTGACAGACTGAAGCTCTTCACTATGCGTTTGGAATAAGACGATAATACAATCTTGGTTATCATTCACTTTTTACGGCTCATAATTAAGGCGGGGACTGTAACTGACATTCTTATACTGTACCAAGTTGGCAACAGTAAATAATAATCACGTTAAAAGATGTCCAAGTGAGAGGTGTGTCGGAGAGAGAACCGGCCAGGATTAGTGAGTTGGCTTTAACATATTAAGAAAATGAGAAATGAAAAATTGCTGAAGCTTATAATTCGGAAGTGGTCAGTAGGAGGAATAGAAGAAGACTAAGACAAACTGGAGGACTGGGATGAAAGTTAAGGTGGATTAACACCCAGAAGGTCAGTGTGTGTGTTTGAATAAGCTGGGGAAGAATATTGTTTTGATTCATCTATTTGGTCCAAGTGGCTCATACATCACCCATATTGTTCACACGTCACAGTGTGCACACCTGTAAGTCATTGTGTGTGTTCTTCACGGTCAATACGGCCTTTCTTGTCTCGGGTTGTACACCTCCAGTGGTCTGTTGTCTTGTGTGGTCTATACAAGGTTTTAATCGGTATCTCCACTGGGCCCAGTCTGATCACACGATCATATGTGTTTTGTAGGAAACATTTACCTTATTGGTTACGGTACTGCCACGACGTAAAGCTGTGTGAGACGTTTAGTGTCACAACTTCGAATGAGAGAATAAAAAACACATGAACAATATGTATTATGTTGGGCTGATATTCCTCCATTAAAACTTTAAAAAATGTGCCGAAATTAATTTTATCCTTAGCCTACTAAATCTGGCTTCCAGGAGCCTGTCTCCAGAACACAAGGAGACAGTGTGGACGGTATAGCACAAGCCTCCGTCACTCCCCCACATGTAAAGTTAGTCAATGTTGGGTGAACTAAATGTAAGCCTTGTGCAGGATACAGTCGGCAGCTGCACACTAAGTTGACCGACTAAACACAAAATAAACAGAGCTCACTCATTCACGTTGGTGAATACTTGTACCAAATTTGTTGGAACACACACAAGAACATTGGAGATAGGAACACGCCTGCCTGGGTGGCCAACGTGATCACACAACTTCCATTTCACTTTACAAGCAATAAGCCAAAAGTTATCTATTTGATGTCAGACTCACTGTAAACATCATTGTCATATATCTTATTGTTAAAGACGTGGATAAACCTTCTCTTTACTTCTCTGATCAAAATACAGGACACACACACAGAATATACTGCACTAATAAACCAAACTAAACGCGGTGTTTGTGTTCCATGAAGGTACACTACTGCAGTATACCTGTGTTGTTGTTCTCATAACCATTTCCTTTCATCAGATTGTCAGTTTTTCTCCAGGTGGTTCCCTCGTGTGTTCACCTGATGAGGTCATGATCTTGGGTTATACATGCGTGATGAAGCGTTACTGTGTGAGGGTCAACAGTCTGTACACTACTGCGGGAAACTCACATTCCACCGGTTCATTGATATTACCGTTAAATTGCCACTGCGTCATGGTGAGAAATTTTACAAATGATCATTGGTCCCGAGTGTGCCTGTGTGTATGCGTGCGTGCATGCGTGTGTGTGTTCTAGCTGAGTTTTGATTGATAGATTAAAATTCCGTTTAACAATACATCACAACCGTGTTTGGGTCAGATGTAAAGGCGGTGTGGTCTACAGTGACGACCAAACACCGCAGATTATACCAGGTACTTTTGTTCCCTCCTGTACTAACACTGGACCCAACAATGTTGATTACAGACCAAACATCAGGTCAGGATACACGAAGTAATATAGACTGTAAAAAGTTATATTCTATTTTTGAGGAAGTATAACTAATATTTAACAACGTAAATCAGATTATGGATGAACTTTTCATTGCGCATATTTCTATCACTTTTACAGCCATGCTAAATACACACGTGGTTAAGTGAATACTGTTGGACACGTGGCTGGTATACACGCGAGCGGGCGTGTGCCTGTGTCATGAACCTAAGGATAACATTAAATAAATTACCTCACCTACAGTACACCCAGCATAATACACTCCCTCTGTGTACATATTCAGACACATTAACGGCGCCACCTGCAATTTATATTTCATCATGAATGTAAACATCTGTAAAATTCTCACAAGATTTATCACATATTCGTGTATATATTATTGTACGAAGATGTGTGAAATATGGCCAATGGTAGAAAAAAGGTGTAATTTTAAAGTTCTTAAGATTCCACAGGTACAACAAAGAATTGGTCATATTAATGGTAAATGCCGAGTAACCACTGGTATGACATGTTTTTGGACTTATATATCAGGTTTGTTTAAAGTCCCTTAGTATTTGTTGTATATTATTCACACACACACACACAGAAGGGTCAAGACGTACCTGGCGCTCCTCTCGGAGCAGCCAGGTCAACTGTTAAGTTGGCCCCTACCAACTCCCTCCCCTGAACCCTCCTCCCCACCGGAATATCAACAAGTTCACGCCAGAAGTTACTATTTCATTTAGGAAAGGAATGGAACCAGTGTTAAACAGAGGTGAACAGTGGTGAACAGTGCTTAAGTCAGTGAGAACAACTCAACAGTAACAGTCGCACCCAAGTTAACCTTCACACAGTGAGGTCCCAGGTACCCAGTGATAATGGCCCGTGAGACCCAACAACCAGCGATGTGTTAATCCGTCTACGATAGGAAGGCCTGGGACCACACCTCACTCATATAACACCGTCTGTGAGGGAATTACTACACCACGTGAGGCCCCGCATAACACCATCTGTGAGGGAATTACTACACCACGTGAGGCCCCTCATAACACCATCTGTGAGGGAATTACTACACCACGTGAGGCCCCTCATAACACCATCTGTGAGGGAATTACTACACCACGTCAGATAACACCATCTGTGAGGGAATTACTAACCACGTGAGGCCCCGCATAACACCATCTGTGAGGGAATTACTACACCACGTGAGGCCCCTCATAACACCATCTGTGAGGGAATTACTACACCACGTGAGGCCCCTCATAACACCATCTGTGGGGGAATTACTACACCACGTGAGGCCCTCATAACACCATCTGTGAGGGAATTACTACACCACGTGAGGCCCTCATAACACCATCTGTGAGGGAATTACTACACCACGTGAGGTCCCTCCTAACACCATCTGGGAGGGAGTTACTACACTACGTGTTTGCTGTTCAACACCTACAATAATCTGTATGTTCACTGTATGTTCCTTTACCTTTCTCTAATGAAGGCTTTTGTTAAGCCACCAATGTATGTAATAAGTCATTTATGTCCAATGTATATTTTCAGCCTTCGGGCTGCAGAACTTTTTCAATAAACCGGTAATTATTATTATTATTATTATTACACACACACACTCACTCACTCACTCACTCATTCTAATCTCTCGTGACCAGTAATTATGTGACTGAAAAATGGTTCATACAGCATGTATAGATTACACTCAGGTCGCCTACACTATAAAGTTACTGTGATAACTCCGCCAATAGTCGTGTCCTATACAGTAGTAATCCAGGGAGCCTTTATCCGTCCAGGGGTGAGGACCAGTCATTCTTTAGGTTCTCGGCTCATGTACTAATAAAATTAATGGGAGGTTTGTGGCTGGTAACTGTTGTGTGTCTCATACTGTAAACACTCCGGGAACATTGGTGAGTTGTGTGGTAGTGTTTTGTGCACATGCCACCTCTCCTATCGTGTCATTACCAAACGCGGCCTTTTATAGCTGTGTGTGCGTGTGTGTGTGTGTGTGTGTGTGGGTGTGTGTGTGTGTGTGTGTGTAGGAAGACAATACAACAAATCCCAGTATTTTCTCTGACACCAACTATAGGAGCATTATGGACGGGTCATGTTGTCCTCATGGACGACAAATAGACTGGCGAGCAACGGAAAAAGTATAAGGATAGTCTTAAGACAAATTTGTGAAAGTGCCAAGTCGACCCCCTCACCTGGGAGACGATCACTCCACACCGTAACGCTTGGAGGAGCACCACACGAGGTGGTGTCAATACTTTCGAGTTAGCCCGACTACATACCAAGGCAGATAAGCGCGACGTGGTAGTAGTTGTGTGTGTGTGTGTGACTCATGTTCCTGGGGAGCCTACTGGTATGATTTGTGGATCATTGTCACTCTAATAGTAAGTGATATATTCAGGAGAATCTTTGCTCTATTAATAAGTGATGGTACTGAAGGTCAAACTTTACTTATCTGAAGTTTGTGCAGGTAATGATACACCCTGGGACTCAATTACAAAAAGTACAATAAAACAGAGACTAAAAAATGGTGGATAAACGGGCAGCTTTTCACTTGTTAGGTCAACATAATTATATCATCGAGTAAAACCTTAGGCTACTCGTTTCTACCATGTAAACAACCACGTGTTCTAGATAATTTAGAGGTCGGCAATAATGAATTTGATGAGAGAGAGAGAGAGAGAGAGAGAGAGAGAGAGAGAGAGAGAGAGAGAGATTATCGTGGCAAGTTTGGAAAGGCTTCATGGTTAGGCTATAATACTCCGGCTATAATACTCCGGCTATAAGACTCCGGCTATAAGACTCTGGTTATAATGCTCTGGGTATAATACTCTGGCTATAATACTCTGGCTATAACACTATGGCTATAATACTCTGGCTATAATACTCCGGCTATAAAACTCTGGTTACAATGCTCTGGTTATAATGCTCTGGCTATAATGCTCTGCCTATAATACTCTGGCTATAATGCTTTGGGACTTTGTGTGTAGTGTTTTACAATAAAGTGTCTACATCAGTCACCGGGTTGATACGTGTTGTGCCTTAGACATCTTGGACTAAGGTGATTAAACCACTTACCAACTATCTAAAGTCATTAACAAAAGGTGAGATTCCTGTTATATTTCAAGGCATTATATTTCTCTCTTATATAACGCCTACGGTTACTTCTGGAAACTTCATCAGCTGTTCTGTTATTCAAAGCGAGTTGTGCAGGACGAGACAGCAACAAAACAATTTCCAATCAGTTGATGTTAAGAGCGATAGACTAGTTAAAACATTCGGGACCTGGCTTTAGGCTTATCTGTTGACGTGCAGGTGTTGACTGACGCTAATTAAAACATCGCGCGAGTCTGTGAACAATAATAATTCCAGTAATGGGTTTACATGGGAGAATTTCTTGCTTTACAGAACTAATCATATCATTATTAGTCCAGAACTGACACATTTGCTATATTTATTCAAAACTAAAATTCAATGTTGTCAAATATATTTCAAACATCCCAGTTCCTTGCCAGTAACACAGACATCAGTGCTCAGTGCTCCTGTGGGTATAGAGAAACTAAAATATTTACGAAACTTCAGTCCCCGTGTCAGATATGAACCATTTCAAACTATTTCCTTTTTTCATGTCCAGCTAAAGCAAAAATTCCTTCGCTTCTCCGTCATAATCCAACCATGTCCCTCACATAGTGGTGACAAGTGATCACGGGCACATTCGTGCCCAGTGAAAGTTTGAACGCTCGTGCTTGGCTAGCGTACAGCGAATGAGGGTGCGCCAAGTCTGTAGATTTGCATGGTTAATTAGGGTGCGCCAAGTCCGTAGACTTGCATTTTTTTCCATCGTAAATAAAATGGTTAATTAATGCCTTCCAAGAGAAGCCATCGACATGGGACCAAGTTTGTTCCACTCTACGAATTTTTGTGATTTTTCCACCAAGTTTGATGAAAAACGATTGTGCCGTTTCGGCTGCCCAGAAAAGACAGACAGACAGACACACGCCTAGTCCTATAGTTTATTAGATAGAATAAAGGTTAAAATAATTAGTTAAAGAAATATTCGCCAAAAGGCGAGATTAAAAAAATATATATATTATGAATCACCGATGATCATTCCTAGATAAATTATATTATGAAGAGAAGTGACCTTGATTCTGGTTAGATTAGTCACCATCTGCTTAAGTCATCACCTGTGTTAAGTCATCATAATCATCATCTACGGTTGTCAGTATTAGGCCCATCTCACATGACTGACCGACAATCGATGTTCTTTCCGCGCGAGGGTGTTAGTTTTCAATGGGTCTTATTATTTACGCTGGTGGATGTAAGACCAGCTACCCTCACTGACGCAGCTATGGTCAGTTTGGTGCTATTCTTGTTTATAAACGCCTTCTAATCTGTCTCAAGTCTATCCGTCCTGTCTATTGCCATCCCAACTGTCTGTTCGTCTGCGTGGTGTTTGACTGTAAGCCCATCTGTACTCTTTGTGTCGTCAAATCTGTCTGTCTTATCCGTTGTTGGCATGTCTGCCTGTTTGCCTAATGTGAACCAGTCAGTCAGCTGTCTGTCTGTCTGTCTCTGTCATGTTAGTTGTCAAGTTGGATAAGTTTAGGTTTAGGAGGGAGATAGGAAGAAACTGGTTCACAAATAGGGTGGTGGACGAGTGGAACAAGCTTAGCAACTTTGTAGTAAGTGCGGGAACTCTGGAAAGCTTCAAAAGGAGGCTAGATAGATTCATGGATGATAGAGAGTGGTAGTAACTCTCGACAGGAGCTGCCATGCACAGGCCAACCGGCCTATTACAGACTACTTATTTTCTTATGTTCTTATGTTCTTATTTGTGCATGTATGAATGTGTCTATTTTTGTCAACCTCCTGTCTGTTTCACTGCCTATATTCGCCCTGTGTCTATTGTAGTCATCTCCTCCATGCATTAATGTTATTATCTTTTTATCTCTTCTCCTTTTCCATGTACAGTCAGTCACAGGAATAAGTACACACTGTAGCCTCGTAAGGTCCGAAAATGCTCTGGTAAAGTTGAAACTGCACATCCAGACGCATGATGAAACTCAGCTCTTACCTGTTTATCTAACTATTGTCTGTTTCCCCTTCTTTATTCTTCTATTACTCATCTTCATTCCTTTACTAATCCAGCAACATTAAAAAAGTAGGCACCAGAGAGAAAAAGTGGGGGAGGAGAACCGTACGTTAACAATCGTCGGCAGCTGACAGCGTAGCGACATCTGTTTTTCCATCGTAAATAAAATGGTTAATTAATGCCTTCCAAGAGAAGCCATCGACATGGGACCAAGTTTGTTCCACTCTACGAATTTTTGTGATTTTTCCACCAAGTTTGATGAAAAACGATTGTGCCGTTTCGGCTGCCCAGAAAAGACAGACAGACGATGGGCAGGCACTTATGTCTAGTCCTATAATATATTAGATAATGCTCAGACCACCCACCACCACCTTCGCCATAAATCGTTGCCCTTGCCGCCGCCTCAACTCCACCTCCTCTCCTCCTCCTTGCCTCCTCCTCCTCCTCCTCCTCCTCTCCCAGGCTGCCCTCAACAGCTCGTCTGTTCACTGTAAATTTGCGGAAGTAAAACACAAACATTAAACTCCCTCCTACTCAACACAGGATCAATTCACTTCCTGGTTCCTTGTTCCCACGATATACAGCGAGTTTAACACTAGTGTCGGTAGGTTAATAGACCTGTTTCTGGTATCATTATTATCAAGTGTCTATGTTTACTTTCTATCTCCTTAGGTCATTCGTCTACGCATTATGTGATGGACCGGTCGTTTCAGTTGAGTGTAGCTCCTATTAATTGTTTTGTTTTGTTAATAGAGAACAAATAAAAGACTTTATTTTAGTCACACTCCAGATGACTGATCTGTTGTGCCAGATCACTTCATGTTAACAAGGTCCTGTGTATTGTGAGTCAACCTGTGCAGGTTTATGGACAGCAATGACCTTTATAGTCTACACACAAATACGGAAAATAGTTCTTTCTAAATTGAATTATTATATAATGAAAAAATTTAGAGTAAGAAGTTTTAACCCCTTGTGTACGGGGTCTCCTCTCTGCTGAATGAAATCTTCGTCATTAGCCAAACAAAATATATACACCTTCTAAATCATCTCTAAGGTGGAGATAGAAGTTAATAAGACTATTGTTCCGAACAATGACTCCGTGGTAAATGTTGCAGCTCATGTTGCATATATCCACCCACTACCTGTGCTGAAGTAGTTGGGGCACTTTTTGTTATATATTTCTATTCAATAAGAGTAAATAAAATAAAATAAAGGCTTATGAAAGTTAGTTTATTAGTTTTATAAAATGGTAGAATTATTGTTCGAGCGCTCATGGTAGTTCGTGGTCAAGTTAAAATGGTGAGAGGAAGACCAACACAATAAAGGTTGGAAAGTACTGATCTGGAGGCACGAGTTTGGTCTAATTTAAATATCTTTCTTTGTCTCTTTCTAGTAGTTAAGGTGAAGTATACCTGGGCGGACATAATTAGGGCGCCAGAAGGTGGAACTAACTCACTGTTGTGTTTACCTAACTGTGTGTGTATAGAAAGAGAACAAAGAGAGGGAGAGGGTGAGGGAAGGAGAGGAAGAAAGAGGGAGAGTGAGAGGAAGGGAGAGAGGGTGAAGGAAGAGTGAGGGGGCAGGAAGAGTGAGAGGGATGAGGAAGAGTAAGAGGGGGAAGGAAGAGAGAGAGAGGGGGAAGGAAGAGAGAAGGAGAGATAGGGAGAAGGAGAGAGAGAGGGGGAGGGAGAGAGAGTGGGAGGGAGAGAGAGGGGGAAGGAAAAGATAGAGGATGTAATAGAGAGAGAAAGGAGGAAGAAAGAGAGAAGGGGAGAAAGAGAGAAGGGGGAGAAAAAGAGGAGAGAGAGAGAGACAGAGGGAGAGAGAGAGAGAGATTTAAATTTGGTAGGGAGGCTCGGGCGGCCCAGGGAATGGTCATGCATAATCTCTTATCCCTCCACCTGGGTCAAGCCAGGTAACACAACTGGTAGCTTAGTCATGAACGTAAACTCACGACTAAGCTGCCAGTCCTTGTAGAACCAAACAGAGCCACGTGTCCAGCGTTCCATGGCGTTAGTCACCTTTAATTATGTCTACCTAAAGCCCCATCTCAGGTAACTCTTATGAGACTCTAATGTGACTCTATAGCTGTATTAATATTCTTAAGATAAACGTACAGTACATCAATCCATATAATACACAACACTGGGCTGATAGGGTCATCACTTACTCCTGAGAACATGATTGGTATTATTATTTAAGTAGTCTATATACTCGTCTTCAGGGACCCATATCACCCCAGTCACCACCACTGTAAAGTTCACCCCAATAAAATCCTCAAAAAATAAAGTTGTGAATATCCAGAAGAATGTCATTTATCTTTTATATTTAAAGTCGTTCAATGGAATATGAGGACCAGTGCTATAAATCTGACGGTAGCTGTATGAATGTAGCAGTTGTAAATTTTACGTTTAGAGAAATCGCTGTCATTCTTAATATTAGAGGCAGTAAAACTCAACTCCACCTTGTAATCCAGTTTTTATCACCAATAGTCGTCTTGAATGTCTAATAATAAATATTTACCTACAATGGGAAACGAAGTCACGCAAAAATGTGTTTTACAAGAATGTTCAGTTTTTCTTCCGTTTGACTCAGTCGGTGGAAACATATACCAGCAGCAGCAGAGATATGAAGGCCAGAGTGTCCTTCAGCCTCACAACAATATAAGTTCACCAACAGAAGTAACTTTATTAAGGTAGGATACAAGACAATTAGAGAGGTTGTCATGGTAACAAACACAAAGGACTTTCCACTGGTCCTGACATGTTTGGGGCAGTGACTCTAATGACGGTACAGTTCTGTTTCCTGTACTGATGTTTGCTCTATGTACAATATATGATACAAATATTTGGAAGCAAACATCGCATTATGCTACGAGTGTTCGATAAGGCTCAGGGATGTTACTCCTCACATCTTCCCAACATCTAGTCATGCCTTTTCTCAACACTCCGGCCACTCCTACTTATGTGTACCATTGAATCTAACTTATTAAACCAACTCTGATGTGCTCGTGTAAATAAGTGAAATATTTGGTCTTGGAAGTAATCAACACAACACCTTAGACACTGTAAACTATTATCTTACTTTAACTTCTTGGTTCAACTTATCTTGGCAATATATAATAGACCACAAACAACATCGTGAAACTCTCTACCTTGTATGACGTATACAGAACATGTTCACCAGCATGGAGTCAATGGTGATACATTTTATTATTATTTTAAATACTGCAAGTCTCAGGTGAAGTCTTAAGTCTCTACTGGCGAGTCTCAAGTCTCTATTGGTAAGTCTCAAGTCTCTATTGGTGAGTCTCAAATCTCTATTCGCGACTCTCAAGTCTCTATTGGCGACTCTCAAATCTCTATTGGCAATCTCAAATCTGCATTGGCGAGTCTCAAGTCTGTATTGGCGAGATCTAAGTTTCTATTCGCGAGTCTAATGTTTCTATTGGCGAGCCTTTTAAGTCCATTGGCGAGTCCCAAGTCTTTTTTGGCGAGTCTCAAGTATTTTTTGGCGAGTCTTAAGTCTTTTTTGACGAGCCATAAGACAAGCATCAAGTCGCCCATCCTCCTCATCCCTCCACTTAATCTCCGTCACCCTCCTGATCTCCTCTCAGTGATCAGATCATTCCAGGCTCTTGTATCACCTTCCCTTCCTCTCAGTAACATCATCTGCCTTTCTCCTCTTACACTTAAATGTCTTTCTTTCACTCGTATCTATCAGCTTAACCCTCAAGTGCCTCATGGTTCTTCATCATCAAAGGTAAATGATTGATTGAGGGCCTCCAGTACTCCAGGTGGTTAATGGAGTGTCTTGCCAGGGGTAAATGTAGTTTGTTATTTTAGTCTAACGAATTGGAGACCATCAGTATTACGACTGTAGCTTGGTGATCTTTAGAAACACCGATGTAGCCTGGCGACCATGGACAACATCACCATTATGACTTGGTGACTTTAATTTGATGAATTTTTACAACATTACCGTGAGCTTGGTGACCTAAACCAGTACTACAATTTGGTGACCCTTTACGACACGACAGATTTGTTGAATTTACAACACTCCTGTGACTTGGTGATTTACAACCACCATGAACCTAACTTACAGACCTTCATAGCACCTCGAAGGTCTTTATAACACATAACTGAGACTTAAACACAACATAAGGATATCACCGTCAACGTCTGTACTGTATCTTGATGGTGGGTTAGTTGTGGGTTCCTCCCCTCCTGCCAGCACCACTCACTACCTCACCTCATACAGGTCAAGGCTGAGGCTCGTTCGTTCCCACGTCCCTCTAAACCTTAATTAGTTTATCAGGTGAGACACTACCAACTTCGTTACAGGTAAGGTCGTTAATCAACCACCTCCAGCCCTGCCATCCTGTTAAGCCCACAGCTGTCGTTAGCGTAAATTGTCTATGGCAGTTTATGTTCTTTATCCAGGTATGTTGTTTGTCAACAGGTGGTGTAGGAGCCCCGAGGATGTAAATCAACTTTCTTCCCCCATAACATAATGTAAATAGAACAAGTACAATATACCCGTATAGTACCGCACTGATTACAAAGTCAAGTAAACAACTTCTGAACAAATAGATTTAGTTTTGTTTTGTTTCGCTTTAGTTCATTTTAGTCTAAAGTTTAGTCTAAATTGGATTATGTAGGTTATAACGAATTACCACAGAAATATTCCCGGTCACTGAGAGCCGCTTATAATGATTGTCCCTCGTGTACGAGGATGGCCAGCCCACCTAGGTGTGAATTTTTTTAAGGTGTAGAAGCTGTTGTTAATACAACCACACCCTAAATTAACGAGTTATCTTGACTCAGTGTCAAGGAATAGTCCGAGAAGACCGGACAACTCGCTAGCTGCACTGGCTAACCATTACCCCGGAACACAATCCTGTAATCGATAAACATTCAGTTCCCCAATTACTGTTGGGTGGTCAGAGGAAAATGGCGCAAAGAAAATTGCCCATAGTTTCACCTTGCCTTGGAATCGAACCCGGGACCACTCGTTTACGAGGCGAGCACGCTGACCATTACACAATAAGTCGACACTTATAACACACACACACACACACACACACACACACGTAGAAGGTAATTTAGTGTACCTGGATCCTGTATGTTATATCACACACCGTAAGAGTGGCACACGGTAAGATATTATATAGTTTAACAAGTGAAGAACCTCAGCAAAGTTGGCACATTAACCAACTTTCTTTGTTGCATTAGGAGGAGGTAGGCAGCAGGCAGCTCATCTTAGTGTGTGGGACAAGAAAGTCAAGACAAGGTAGAGACAAGAAACCTAACACCCTCTCTCGGGAGGTAAAATGTCGGCAAGAAATTTTGGGTGTAAGAAGTAAGGAGTTTGTGAGCCCTGAAGTGGTCCTCCCGTCTTAACTTTGTCCAATGTTTATGTTTTGTCTCCTGACTCACCAAGCAAAATGGCCGCGGTGCAACACATGTAACTGTGGCCACGGTGCAACACAATAGCTTCTTAATACAATTGCAACACATTATGTAAGTATGTACAGTGCAGCTTATGTAACTGACAATGGTTGGACTGTACAGTGCAATACATGTAGCTGTGTCACGGTGCAACACATGTAACTGTGGCCACGGTGCAACACATGTAACTGTGGCCATGGGGCAATACATGTAGCTGTGTCCACGGTGCAACACATATAACTGTGGCCACGGTGCAACACATGTCACTGTAGCCACGGTGCAACACATGTAACTGTGTCCACGGTGCAACACATTATGTAAGTGTGGCCACGGTGCAACACATTTAACTGTGACAATGGTGAGACACGTGTAACTGTGGCCACGGTACAACACATGTAACTGTATCCACGGTACAACACATGTAACTATGTCCACGGTACAACGCATATAACTGTGACCACGGTACAACACATGTAACTGTGACCACGGTACAACACATGTAACTATGTCCACGGTACAACGCATATAACTGTGACCACGGTACAACACATGTAACTGTGACCACGGTACAACACATGTAACTGTGGCCACGAGCTGCCATGTAACTGTGTCCGCATTGCCATGTAACTGTGTCACATTTTAAGCACATGCTGTGGCACGGTGCAACACGTGTAACTGTGGCCACGGTGCAACACATGTAACTGTGGCCACGGTGCAACACATGTAACTGTCACCACGGTGCAACACATGTAACTATGGCCACGGTACAACACATGTAACTGTCACCACGTTGCAACGCATAACTTTAGCAACAATGCAACACATGTAACTGTGGCCACGGTGCAACACATATAACTGTACGGTGCAATACAATAACAACTGTAACCCACGGTGCAACCCACATATAACGTGGCACGGTGCTTATACAGCTTTCCTTCACCACGGTGCAACCCATATAACTGTGGCCACTGTACAGCACATGTAACTGTACGGGTGCAACCATGTAACAGTGCGGGTAGAGCGGCGGCAGCATCTTTCTGGCGCTGTCTGCCTCGGTAATACCAGTCGGGCTAACTCGAAAGTATTTGCACCTTCTACTCGTGTGGTGTCGCCGTCCCCACCCTGCTTGAAAAAGCACACACCGGGGGGTTGGGGAAATTGAGTAATAGCCCCCACAGTAACAACACAATATAACTGGGGCAGAAACAAAGTGGTTTACCCGACCCCAGGAATGTGTTGTGTCTGGCCAGTTGTTGTAATAACGAGAGTGTTAACACGTGCACCACCAACACCTACCACGACCCACTTTATTGTACCTCACCTGCTGTTAACTGTTGGTACTACACGTGTTAACTGTTGGTACTACACGTGTTAACTGTTGGTACTACACGTGTTAACTGTTGGTACTACACGTGTTAACTGTTGGTACTACACATGTTAACTGTTGGTACTACACATGTTAACTGTTGGTACTACACATGTTAACTGTTGGTACTACACGTGTTAACTGTTGGTACTACACATGTTAACTGTTGGTACTACACGTGTTAACTGTTGGTACTACACATGTTAACTGTTGGTACTACGCATGTTAACTGTTGGTACTACACGTATTAACTGTTGATAATACACGTTAACTGTTGGTATTACTGGTATTAAACTGGTATTATACCCTATACCAGCCGAAATTACAGTTATTAATCACTAATATCCTCCTAATTACCTGTAGATTTGTTTACTGCAACTCGTCTCATTAGCAACAAGTATCAGTGTCACTAAGTGCTGGTGTTGGCCGCAATAAATTAACCTTTTCCTGGTTAATGTTGGCATTATCCATGTTAATTAACCTGTATTACATGAGGCAACAATATGGTGTATGCTGTTGTAACTGTCGGTATTAGCCAGAGTAATTATGTGATAAACCTTAAGAGCCAGTTTGATCTCTTATCATTACGACCAAAGCTCACCTCACCGACCTGTTATTATATAATTATGATAATTGTTATTATTTCAAGCTGTAAATGTTGGTAATATTTGCTGTTATGGTTTGTGGTACAGCGGTCAGAGTCGGTTTCAACAGCAAGAGTTGTTATTATCCAGGTCAACTGTGTGTCAGACAGAACATTAGCCGATAGAGATTTGTTGGGTAGGTTAATATTCTCTCACGGAAAATTGATGCGTTCATGCAACTTAAAATTATTTCCTATTCTAGATGAAAATTCTAAGATACCATATATTTAACCTAACCTAACATAACCTAACCTAACCTAACATAACAAAACCTAACATAACCTAACATAACCTAAGCTAACCTAACCTAAACCTCCTTTTTGTACAAACGTGAAAATCACATAACTTCTTACTCTGAAAATCCAATAAAAGTAACACGCCCTTGATATTGCAGTATAACTAAAGTAACAGAATATTATCGAGTATCAGTAACAGTGACGTTCAAATAACGATAAATTGAAAGCAGTAATAAAAGTAACACTATGTAACGGTGACACTAAAGGGGTGATGGATATATAAGGTGGATGGGATGGATGAGATGGGATGGGCGGTTGTGATGGATGAGATGGATGAGGTGGATGGGATGGATGTAATGGATGGTGTAAGAAGTAAATACAGGAGTGTGAGGTAAGACTGGCCGAGAGCTGTATGATGAAATTAGTCAATAAAAGTCTTCATTATTTTCTCATGTAAATATATAACCTTTGGTCCCGCATAAAATAACACTCCTAATGTTTGCTCTATGGACCTGATGATAGACTACAAGTGACGGTAAAAGTGATGAATGTTTATAGTAGCAACAATAACTACTGTAGTGAAACTTACATATAGCGGACTAACCTCTTACATAGTGTCCGTTAAGAGGAAGTTTTATATTTAACGGATTAACCTCACATATATTCCGTTAAATAGAGGTTTCCTGTATACTCTCTATTGCAGGAGAAATAATACTAGTGATTGTGTATGAGAAACAGTCGTGATTTAGTACATAATAGAAATGAATCCCAGGCACTTAAGTAACACAGATTATAAGGTTAGGTTGATCACAGTATTATTGATCAGCTGACGTGACAAAGGCATGTTAGTGGTGTTGGGTGCAATGATACTGTTGTGTGATGATTGTGGTGGAAGTTATGGTGTCGTGGGAGTACAACTTGTGATGGTGGTTATAGTGTTGTGGAAGCTATGGTGTCATGGTAGTACACATATGATGGTGGTTATGGGGTTGTGGTAAGAGTTATGGTGTCGTGGTATTACAACTTGGGTTATAATGTCGGCATATGTAACCTGCATGTGGACCAAGACAAAGTTGCTTCACCTTTACAACACTCATATTCACCGTTGTTCACACGCCTTTCAACATTACTCATTCCCCCACACACACGAGGAAGAATATTATCTTCTAAATATCGAGTGTGTGATGGTGTGCATGTCATTCACCACGAGTGTGTGATGGTGTGCATGTCATTCACCACGAGTGTGTGATGGTGTGCATGTCATTCACCACGAGTGTGTGATGGTGTGCATGTCCTTCACCACGAGTGTGCGATGGTGTGCATGTCATTCACCACGAGTGTGTGATGGTGTGCATGTCCTTCACCACGAGTGTGTGATGGTGTGCATGTCCTTCACCACGAGTGTGTGATGGTGTGCATGTCATTCACCACGAGTGTGTGATGGTGTGCATGTCATTCACCACGAGTGTGTGATGGTGTGCATGTCATTCACCACGAGTGTGTGATGGCTGCATGTCATTCACCACGAGTGTGTGATGGTGTGCATGTCCTTCACCACGAGTGTGTGATGGTGTGCATGTCATTCACCACGAGTGTGTGATGGTGTGCATGTCCTTCACCACGAGTGTGTGATGGCGTGCATGTCATTCACCACGAGTGTGTGATGGCGTGCATGTCATTCACCACCAGTGTGTGATGGTGTGCATGTCATTCACCACGAGTGTGTGATGGTGTGCATGTCATTCACCACGAGTGTGTGATGGTGTGCATGTCATTCACCACCAGTGTGTGATGGTGTGCATGTCATTCACCACGAGGTGTGATGGTGTGTCATTCACCACGAGGTGTGATGGCGTATGTTATTCACCACCAGTGTGTGATGGTGTGCATGTCATTCACCACGAGTGTGTGATGGTGTGCACGTCATTCACCACGAGTGTGTGATGGTGTGCATGTCATTCATCACGAGTGTGTGATGGTGTGCATGTCATTCACCACGAGTGTGTGATGGTGTGCATGTCATTCACCACGAGTGTGTGATGGTGTGCATGTCATTCACCACGAGTGTGTGATGGTGTGCATGTCATTCACCACGAGTGTGTGATGGTGTGCATGTCATTCACCACGAGTGTGTGATGGTGTGGATGTCATTCACCACGAGTGTGTGATGGTGTGCATGTCATTCACCACGAGTGTGTGATGGTGTGCATGTCATTCACCACGAGTGTTTGATGGTGTGCATGTCATTCACCACGAGTGTGTGATGGTGTGGATGTCATTCACCACGAGTGTGTGATGGTGTGCATGTCATTCACCATGAGAGTGTGATGGTGTGCATGTCATTCACCACTAGTGTGTGATGGTGTGCATGTCATTCACCACGAGTAAATAATAATTAACGGTTTATTGAAAGAACTTGGCAGCCAGAAGGCTGAAAATATACAGTTACATATTTGGGGAATGGGTTTCGAATTACAAATAATATACAAGTAACATAAGTGATATAAATAAGATATATAATAACTAGATGGGGAAAAGCTCAAACTACAGTGCATTTCAACATAGTGACAGTGCAAGGAGTAGTGTTTACTGGGAGTGAATACACTGGTTTATTACAAGTTATTGATAATTTTTACAATGGTTGGGACTGGGCTGTTCTTATAGCGATCAGTTCGTGCACGTATGGGCTGGATGCGGTTGTGGTGTCGAACAGCAATTCTCGGGCTAGGGATCTCAGGTGGTAGTAGGAGCCGGTGTCGAGGATGGTGTAGAAGCTTCTTACCAAATTTGCAGATGAGGTCGTGGTGATGGTCGGTGAGTCGAAAGGGTCAGTGTGTTTAGCGCTTCTTGATATGTGGAGTAATTAGGAAGGGGAGAGAATAATCTTGCATGCCTCTTTTGCACTTTCCTGGGGTGTTTACGTTTAGTGTGGCATTTAGGAAGACCAGGTGGGGGAGGCATGAGTGAGCTTAGGAAGTATAGACTCGTGTGTGTGTGTAAACACTGAGGAGCTCGGTGCAGGAACTCCGAGGGACTTGAGTCGGCGGAGGAGGTGGAGACGGAAACTGGAGGATTTGACAACTTCACTGACGTGTGGTTTCCAATTTAGTTTGTTGTCTATGGTGACGCCGAGGAGCTTCGTGGAATCTACAACCTGGAGTGTGTTCGGACCTAGAGTAATGGAAGGAGGTGGGACAATGTCGGAGGAGAGGTTGATGTGCATAACCATGGTCTTGGTATGGTTGATGGTGACATGGTTGTTGGTGGCCCAGTTTTGGAGACTGTTCAATAAATCCTGAAGGGCGGTATAGTTGGGAGCAGAATTGTTGACGCTGATCCCTATGGTGGAGTCGTCGACATATTTCCAGCGAGCAGGGGTTTCTCTCAGGGCATCATTGATGAGCATAAGGAAGCAGAGTGGTCCCATCTTTATACTACCAGATTCTGGGGTCACTAAGTCTAAGGGGATAACTTAACTCTAATCTTAATTTCTAAGGGTCGCTGCCACCAGACCCCCTCTGGACAGCATGTAGTTCGTTAGGTAGCGTGCAGAGTGGACTAGGCATTGGGTTAGGTTTTCCATTGACCAGATCGATAAGGGTAAAGAAGGGTGAAACCATAACATGTCTTAATTGATTTATTCCTTATAAAACATACTGGTAAAAAACATATACATGAATTGGCCTTCCTCAGAAGAACAACGAAAATGTGGTTACCCAGATGGGCCCCAGACTCTTACATTGATGGCGTGTCGTCCACCTACTTATTGCATAACAATCTGTGACCCCCTTACCTCGGTCATTCCTTCTTACACTATCCCTTAACACATCAGACTGCTCCACCTGTACGGAATATAGCACCGTCGGTTATCATACATAGTAGCACCATCTCAACACACATGTTACACTCCATACCTGCAAGTATGGGACTCCTTGTGATGGTGTGCATGTCATTCACCACGAGTGTGTGATGGTGTGCATGTCATTCACCACGAGTGTGTGATGGTGTGCATGTCATTCACCACGAGTGTGTGATGGTGTGCATGTCATTCACCACATCATAATGAAGCTGTTGAGAGAGGAAATTACTACAGTCACACCATCGACAACAATATATTGAGTGATTAATACTTAAAGAGTCAAAAAGTGGTTCATGTTTCGCCACCGTGAGTGAACAGGTTCATCTTGTTCAGTAATTTTCTTAATTGCACATTCTCAGAGGTGAAGTCAGACTCCCGAGACCTAGAACAAATGTGTTCAAGAAATTGTTTCCCATTAACAAATGTAATGTATCTTAACATCAAGGAAATATATATCTCAATTTTTATAATTACTTAAAAGATAAATATAATTATATCAAAACTGTCCGGAGTATAATTAAAGACACCGACAAGAAGATATGATAACGTCACGGGTTTATGCATCACTAGAACATTAGTAGGTGAGTGAGGGACAAGATAGTGGCGTCCAGTAAACCGCAACGTACAGACAATCCAAAAAGTATCAAGACCTCAGTGTTCGATGTACTATAAAACGAGCAATAAACACACACACACACACACACACAGTGAAGATTGGCACCAGTGTACATGGACAGCAACATGGGTCAGTTACGTTTAGTTTATTACATTTTTCTGTGATAACAGTTTGTGGAACATCGAGGTGAACACCAACAAACTGTTCTCAGTTAATATCAGAAATGTCTTTATGAGTTATGTCACGTATATTGACGTCGGTTACAACCATAAACTGTTTCCTACACTTTGTTTTGTTTCCAGATATATCGCTATTGTCTTTTCTCAACAGTGGATCTGAGAAGGCGACAAACTAACTTTCTCAAGCAGTGTAAGAGACATTTATCATGTGTATTTGGAAGTTTATTAATAAGCAGAGAATTACGGTATTAACCCTGTAGCTCCCCGAGTTATTGTTACTTTGGTGTTTGTGTAGGAATAACATGATTCATATTATGTGTGGTCGTCTGTATTGTGGTGTTCCTCTATATTAAAATGTGAACACGTAAATTTTTTTATGTGGAAATAATTTTTACACAGAATGGAATAATAATAATGAAAATATTAATACAAACATCAAATATCCTCAGATTAATTCCCACGGCTGTTCTTCCTTTACACTGCCATGATAAAGAATCAGTTTATTGTTGCAGTATAAGTAACATCAATCTACCTGATGACTCTTACTTGTCCTGGATAATATAATGGGGCGAGATAAAGTAGGAATTTGTTGAGAAAAAGTTAAGAACAATATTTTAAAGACTATTAGTTAAAGAAGGAGTGAATATTTCAATAGTAGATTTATATAGATCCTCATAATTATACTGTAATGGGACTAACATAATCAAAATAAAATAAATCTGTAGTTCCTTAGACATCTTAGGGAAGCGACAGTAGTGGGCTATAAGGGTTTGACAGAGCTCCACAGTCAGCTCTCTGTATGTGAGTGTAGTTTGAGATAAAAGCTCATGGCTGGTGAGTGTAGCTCTTCACTGACCTTTACAGATCAATCGGCCGCCTCCCAGTTAGTGATAGCGTGGAGGACCGTGATCAAACTGTACAGGGAGTATCTCTCATCGTCAGTTAAAACTGCTGGGGAATCCTGACGTCGTCCTGTGGAAATGGTTAAAGGCGGCTCCCCTGTTGGCTCTCTGTTGTGGCGAGGAGCCATAAATGTTAAAATTACCTTTTGTATTCATGGAAAGTAAATAGTCAGAATTTTCTCCCCATCACAGAAAGGTTGGACCAGTGTGGTCGGGCCGGGGAGTGGTGGGGAGACTTCTTTCCGGAATATGTAACAGTTACTCATGTTATTTGTTGAAATATTCCCTTCGTGACGCATGATGACCTTAATGATAAATACTGGAAAATATAAACATGCGAGGAAATAATAATATAGATGACTGGTTAGTAACTGGAAGCTAAGTCGAAATATAAAGTTAAGTGTCACGAAGAAAATATATTTTAGTTAATAATTCTTCATTATAGAAAGGTAATGTAAACATGGCTTAACAATCATGATGTGCAACATGTGAAGATGATCTCTCGTCTGTTGATAAATCTTGTTCTTATTGAGAGACAAACAAATTAAATATTTAAACTATATAATCGTCAATTATTAAGAAGCTCAGCAACTTTATAAAGGAAATTCCCGTAATCTAGTTGACCCAGACCAAATCTTACAACAGTTAACCGTTCGAAACTTCATCATATTGGACGATAGACGTGGCCGGATGGTGTCAGAATATGGCCCTTCGTGATACAACTGTGCAACTTGATATTCACAAGTCAGTCGAGCACAGCCTCAGCGGCTCTACTCTGGGAAGTACAAAGACCAGAGGAGCTGAGATGCGTTGTCAAATCCTCCTCCTGGGATTGTTCTTGTCATTGGAAATATAATCTGGAGTTCGGTCACCAGATAAGATAAAATATGTTGCCAGCTTCAGTGCCCAGAATAAATGCTTCAGGAATTGTTCTCACGTTAGTAATTTATATATTTTTGATAACGAAAACCCAACGTTATGGAGAGGGGGGGGGCGGGCGGTGAGAGAGATAGGTGCACAGATTTACAGCAATTCGATAGGCAAATTTCAATGTAGTCTGATCTCTTGTAACATAATTTTACCAGATAGATCATCTTTATTGCACTAACCAGCGAGGTGTTTGTCTTAATTTTTAACCTTTAGTGATTAATGTATTTTACTAATCTAGAATACACGCTTAAAGACCTTAGTTGTTGAAGCGCAGTAATACATTATAACATCAACAAGACCTTAGTTATTGAAGCGTAGTAATACATTATAACATCAACAAGACCTTAGTTGTTGAAGCGCAGCAATGCATTATAACAACAACACAAGACCTTAGTTATTGAAGCGCAGTAATACATTATAACACCAACAAGACCTTAGTTGTTGCAGCGCAGTAATACATTATAACAACAACACAAGACCTTAGGTGTTAAAGCGCAGTGATACATTATAACATCAACACAAGACCTTATTTGTTGAAGCGCAGTAATACATTATAATACCAACAATACCTCACAGGAAAGATGTGTACTACAAAATAATGACACATGGCGGTGTAGCTTTGACTGTTCACGTGTCAACACTCTACAGGCCACTACAGTAAACATTCGTCTGAGCTATATATACCTGTAAGTTACACTAAGCACCAAGACAATGTGAGGCAGCTGGGATAACAAGTTTAAGATGTCACTTACTGTCTCCACTTTTTCTATCGTAACTTGTGTACATATATGATTAACCCCTTATGTACGGGGGACTCTCTGCTGGATAAAATCGTCTTGTGTTAGTTAAATAAAATGTTTACAGTGGCGTCCCGTAGTGAAGGGGTTAAACTAATACTGATTTACACAATGAACTTAAAGAAACATTTTTACCAAGACACGACCTTGGCAAAGAATGATCGTGGTCTGGATACATGTGGGGTTACCTTCCGGTAATTGTCTTTGTTACTGGATCAAATTTTTGGCTTTCATTCATGTTCTGCCCAGCGCGAGGTTGTCACCAGAGACCACCTGACCTTGTTATTTTATATCGTCACACATTGTTGTTTGGTTTGTTTTGCTTCACTTGACAAACGTTTCATACTATTTTTACTGATAGAATAAAACCATTTCATCATATTGTAAGTGTCGTCAGTGACACTTACATGTTATTGAGCTGATGCTGTGCTGGAAGTGTTAGACGAGAGTTGATAACCACTGTGTAATTGAAGAGGAAATTCAATCACATTTCGACGTTGTAATTTATCCGAAATATGATGGCAGTAAATTTTAAACAAATGTAGTAATAGGTCTCCCTTAAGCCTCCCTCACCAGTGTATATTATAAAACAAATACAATGTTACCAGCCTCACCAGCAGACAAGTTCGGGGTCAAATTGGGTCATCCCACTTGACTATAACGACATGCAACAAGGTCATATACTTGTAAGAGAGGAAACAGAGGTCCGTAGATCAGTTGATAATTTTAGTAACAGACATCTTAAAGTATCGACACTTTGGTGACCTTGAACTTTGACCGATTATGACTATTTTTCAATCTGGTGTCTGGCTGTTAACTTGCTCTATCACTGTACAGATGAAAAAGACGATCCGTTTCTAACTGTGGGAGTTAGAACGATGCCACACACACTACCAGACAAAGCCACAACAAGTAAACAACTCGGAACTAAAACCCACCAATAAACTTAACAAAGTATTTGATCTCACTAAGTAAGGGATGAAAGAGATAAGTTGGCAGGGGTGGCCATAATGGCTGGGCCTATTGTGGTGTTTACCACTGGATTCAATAACTGTAAGAGGCCGGGGACGTGTGGCAAGACCCACAACACACAGGGGGAAAATATTCCTCGGGCAAACAGTGAGGACTATTGTGGAGGTGTTCCAGGTGTGGCGAGAAGCTCACAGTACTAAGGTTTATTGATCACTTTAATTCTAGATAAGATTATTTACAGATAAGTTCATCGATAATCGACCTGTGTGATTTAGAAAATGGTAAAGTCGTGCGTGTTGCTGCCATGGTGGCTATAGATTTATTGCAAACCAGGAAAAGATCCAGCTAAATCCACGTGTATCCGGGTAGGGTGTGCAGTGATTGGTTCGTACCAATTATTACTATACAGTAGAGTATGGATGGAGTCCCCTACTACTCCCTCCCACACTTAACCTGCGACTGTAACCTAACACCTCTAATAAACCTAAATATAAACAAATTAACCTAACCTCACCCTACAACTTTAACCAATAGTGAGATATAAACTGACGTCACTGGGTTAAGGATCTACCGTTGACTAAACACCGTATATGTAGGGTTTTACTGTATAGCGTGAGTGGTGTGAAGAGAGGCAGGTGGCGGTGGTCTACTACAGGTGTGGGATGGTGTTAGTGAACCGCTTCTCCCCGGATTGACGAGAGAGAAAAGGCAACATTAAAAAACTTGTGTAGGTTAGTTTAGTCTTTCTCTTCTAATTGTTATTTCTCTTCTTTTTATTATTACACCCCCCCCAGGCCCCGTTGTGGGTCGATGACCTGTGCCCGGATGGGATATTCCCCGTAAAAAAAAAAGAAAAAAAAATCAATGACTGATTATTTTAACATAGTGTTTGTATGTATAGAGATAATATTTGTTTTAATGGATGCATAATTACTTAGATTTTGACCGGCTGCTTTTACTGGGTATTATTACATTCTTTGTCTAGATTTTAATGAAAAATGGTGGGGTAAAAAAATGGCTCGAGTAGGAATGAATGAAACAGTGGTGTGAGCAGTAACAGGACTACAAACAAGCTGAATATAATAATTACCCTTGTTTATAAAATGGACGCGGAAGATATCACACGGCATGATTATTATATATATCAGATTAATACCAAGTGTTATAAGACTTCAGTATGATAACTTCTCCCACGATAACAGTTCATAAAGTGTATAAGATAATGACGTAAGTTTTTCTTTAGTCGTATTTGGGTGTGAGGAGAAAGGGTCAGAAGAGGTATTTAACAGTTAATGCGTTCGATATTAACTGAATTCACTTAAATGAACTCACAGAAATCATGTAATTATCTCCGTTTCTTTTTCTTTATGGACGTTTTAGGTGATAATGAGGCACAAAAGACTTCACATTTCATTTAATTCTTCTGTCTGATGTG
>NW_024751546.1:0-11295 GCF_018991925.1 Homarus americanus
GACATTTCACCACCACCACGTAAATGGTATCGGTTTAACGTCACAATAAGAATTTAAATCGGCGCGTCGCCGGTCGTTTCGTGGCGGCCGACCCATCGCGATATCGCCGGTTCGCTCGCCCCGTTGCGTCTTTCCGATAATTCCTCGGTTCGTTTGACGTAAGATCCCATTAATGACCGGCACGGCGTCGGCGTCCATTCACGACACGCAATCTCAATTCGCGTAACGTGCGATCGGAAGCCTCGGAGGATTCGCATCTCTCAAAAACATATGTATACTCATTCGTGCTCAAAGGTGTAGACGTAGAGTTAGCAACAGTTCTGAAACGGGTCGTGTAACGTCGGTCGAATAGCCTCGAATCACGTCGACCCCGTGGCTAAAGATATTATTTTGGGGTGACCGTACACGTCGATTATAAGCCAATACAGGAGCTTCTCGACAGACAGACGAGTCGAGTACCCGAGGCTCGTTCGCGAGTCCAACTTAACTCTTGTAGATAATGATATACAGTAGAGCTATACCGTATATACCCAGCACATTACGGTACAGTCGGTACCCGACTTACGACGGGGTAAGGGACCGGCGACCGGGTCGCAAGTCGAAAATAATACCGTACATAGAAAATCTAAAACGGGTGTCTCTCTCTCTTCTCGGCACCACGAGAACTCTCACTCTTACGCTTGCCAGCCATTTTAAAGGGAATTACAAACAAAAATTTTGTCGGTACACAGTGCAATCTGTAACGTCGGGACTCGAAAATAGGTAATTTGACAACATTTTGGTACAGGTAGTTCTGCTATAACGCGATAATTGCGTTCTTGTAAAATATCGTGTTATAGAAAATCGCGTAATAGAAATAACAGGGCTTATGGAGAAAATAGGGTTAGGTGCAGATTACTCGAAATCGAAAAAATTTAGTAGTTAGCCTAACACAAAGGATAGCACAGTCTAAATAAATGTTACATTCATATCTAATAATGAAATCATACAGTAAATGTAACACTTTACTTGATGGGGGAGAAGGGTGATTTTAAGGTTGATAAAATCGAGCTTCTCTTCAAGTGTTATATCCTTTCTTTTACGATCATCACCGGGAATTCTATCACCAGAACGCTTCTTGTTGATATTCTTCTTTACTATATTCACAGTTAATACAGAAATAGTAAGCAAAAATCGCGTTATAGCAAACAAGCGTTCGCGTTATACAAATGTCGTTCCTAATTCATAAATCGCGTCAGAGCAAATTCGCGTTATCAAAACACGCGTTATAGCAGAACTCACTGTACCACCGAGGCGGTCGTAAGTCGAGGAGTAGCTGTATTTAACTAATGATAAAAAAAAGTTATTTCTTTAATGTTTTGTTTTTGTGTTTTAATGTTTTGTCGGCGAGTCGGTTCTCGTCTTCAACATTTAGGTCACGAGGGAGGCTTGAATATATCTAGAAAAAAAGTTTTTGCTCCTGCGTAAATATCACAATAGATTTGCACTGTCCTCTGATTGGTCACAGCAGAGAGATTTAAATAATAAATCCTGCAAAATTGTGCCTTTCTCCCGGCAGCACGATAAGATTCCGTCGACGTCGTCGCAGTTTCGTTCTACGTCGGTCACGTCCACGAAATGTAAACACTATCGGACTGTACGAAACCCGGTATGCCGATTAAATTTTTGCTCGTCCATTGCAAGAAGTTAGGTAGTTTAGATTAGGTTAGGTAGGGTTTTCAATGTTGATTTTTAACCCTTCATGTTGAAAGTCTAATTCACTTTGGAAGATTCATTGTTTTTGTTAGTGTAAGGAAATGAAGATCATATTTATTTATTAGAAAAAATCCAAATAAAAACTGGTAAAATTATCGTTTTGGCCGTGCACCTATTTTCCGAAAGTCATAATCGTTCAAAATATCCATAAAAACCGTTGGGAAAAGATAATTTCAACCTAACGTAACCTATTTGAGTAATCGGTTTGTCAATGTGGTGTTAAACTAATAAGTAACGTTTATTTTTAATACGAAGTTGTTATTCGACCACGATTCTGGGCCAAATAACCGTCGGCTATTTGACCGGGACCTGCGGGGATCGTATGGGATTTTAATGGGATGGTTGGGGGCATTAAACAAGTCATTACATTATGGTATTATTTAATTGTATAATTTCTGTTGACAAAAGGATTTAGTTTTATTTTAGATCTCTGTAAAATAACCGGCGGTTATTGTGCCGAGTACCGGTCAGATAATCCCTGCCTATAATTTAATAGTTTTACAGTGTTGTGTATTATATAGCTATTGGTCACATTTCCAGGAAGCTTCAAGGACCAACAACACATCTCGGTATGACAAGTCGAGACTCGACCGTACAGACCCGTCCGGTCTCGCACACGACGCCGTTAACGGCAAACGGAGAAACGCCGCCGGGAGGTAATTCCGACGTCGTTACTTCACGTCGTGTCATTGGGCGTAAAAGCCGAGTGTATTAGAGTACAGGTTGTATCTCTCTAGTCCGGCATTCTGTGGTCCGGAACGATTTTAGTTTGTCCAATAGGTAGATAGGCAGCTTTTTTTTTTATCTGAATTATTATTATTATTATTACAGGAGTATTAAATTTTTGCTCCTCAGGCCCCAATGTGGGTCAGTGACCTATGCCCGGGTGGGCTAATCCCCGTAAAAAAAAAAACAACAACAACAACAAAGCCGGGGGAAATTAAGGTTTGTTTACATCCGGCAGCTCTCTCTCTCTGCTTGTCTATACAGAGTACAACATTTAACCCTTCAATATATATTTTAGTTGTCAATAAGTGTTGCTTTCATATTCTTAAGTAGAGTAATGACGATACGTTTTCACGTGTGCGCACTCACATAGGCGGAGTTTCACTTGTTTTTTACCATTGATGGTTAGCTACTTATATTGTTCCATTTATTAACATTAAATAACATTACTTCAAACAACCAAATTAATTTTTTTACATTAATTTTACTACAGCTACAATCAGGGTCTTATTTTCTTCAGTTTTATATGTAGAACCAATCAGTCACTGGTTTTGTAAGCTTTAACAAAAACAATGCCGGCAGCCGTCTCGTCTCGTCGCGCGTTTTAATATTCCACGTATTAGTAATAAATTGTATTGTTAATTTTGCACACACAAACATTAATTAAAATATATATGAACAGTAAATAAGTGTTGCTTTCATATTCTTATGTAAAGTAATGACGATATGTTTTCACGCGTGCTCACTCACATACGCGATCTCTGTATTTCTTTACCATTATTGTTAGCTACTTCTATTGTTCCATTTATTAACATTACTTAAAAGAACCATATTAATTTTACTACAGCTACAACCAGGGTCTTATTTTCTTCAGTTTTATACGTAGAACCGGTCAGTCGCCGGTTTTGTAATCGACGAAAACAGTGCCGTCTCATTTCCTCGCGTTTTAATATTGAACGTATTATTAATGAATTGTATTGCTCATTTTGCTCACACAAACATTAATTCAATCAAAAAGACTTTCAGTAATAAACAATAATTAATCTTTTGTACATAAGAGAAATAACGCCGTTTACACGATCGTGCACGTCGTCAGAACGTCGGCGGGCCGTTCAAATCCGTCGAAATTCGAGTTTCCTCCGTCAAAAGTTTTATGCGTGTTTTTTTTTTTGTGCGTTCGAATAGAAAACGTCGAATTAAAAACTCGCGAAATTTGAGAAGCTACTGTACGACATTTAACCCTTGAATATGTCTTCAAAGAGACCACGAAGCAGAGAAAGTGGTGCTAGTGCTTCCAAGTGTAAACAGAAGTCACTATCTATCCAGGAAGAGGGCGAATTTCCACGGTCCGGGAATTTCCAGCGTCCGGCACCGGTCGGGTCCCGAGGTTGCCGGACCAGAAGTACAACCTGTACTTGTATTTCAGTACACTTGTACAGTAATCCTATAAAAGTGGGCATTTATGTAAATGTTTGTGTGTAAAGTCACGTCCCATTGGCGTCGGCGGTACGCGACACTTCAAAAATATGGCCCAGATTCACGATTTCCATCCCATACACAATTTTGAATGTGTGTTTATTTCGTGTTTCTTTAAAGTACAGTACAGTATATTAATAACTTTAAGCTTCATTTTCAAAACACAATGTCATTGTTTATTAATTATGATACTCTACAAATGCTGCGGTACTTTATATACTTTTTTCTACTTATATGAATCAGTTGAGTTAATTAAACTTTTATTTGCATAGTTTTGAAGAAGACTACAGTACATAGTTTAAATTTTTACATATCAACAGTGCAGTACTTTATCTCAAGTAATATTTTCAGGCACTTTCTCCATCACTGCCTACAGTGGACCTGATGTGAACTAGAATGAAGTTGGCTGGACATAAAGATTACTGGACCTCAAGTACTCTGTGGTATTGTATTTAATATTGTTGTGGTACTTTGAATGTTAGGAAAGTTCTACAGGCATTCCCCAGTTTATAAGAGTACTGTGTCTTACAAAAGCCTATAGTAAATCGAATCAATATTCCTATAGACTCGCATTATAAAAGCCAAGATACTTTTCTACATTGAAAACAGTTCCCCCCCAAATGATGTACGGTCCCCCAAAAAGTATCGATTGAATTTTCTAGATGTAAAATTTGAAACTCTAGATGAAATTCTTTGCTGTTATCCCCAGTGCATCGGCATAAGTTGGTACAGGTACAGCCGTTCACTATATGAGCAATAGCCATAGACGGCGGGTAGCGAGAGAAGGAGTCATCCTCGTGTGACATACGACCGTACAGTATATGCTTTACTATAACAAGAAATCCATTAAGCTATATTAATGTAAAGAAGCCCTTGACCGAGGATTACAATACATTAAACGGAAGAGTTTTGGAACGTCACGAGCGAGACCGAGACGGACCTCGGGGCATACGTTTCGCCACCGTGTCGTAGTGACGGTTTCATTCGTACGGAGATGCACAATATAGTCGTCGACGACACGTCTGATTTTTGAGGAGTGACCGAGCAAATAGTAGTTGATATTAGAGTGAACAGCTACAGCAATATACAATATATCGGTGTAAATGGGATCTGCCAAATATTATTGATACGTAAATGGTGTCGGTTTAACGTCAAAATAAGATTTTAATCGGCACGTCGCCCGTCGTTTAGCGGCGGGTAACCCATCGCGATGCCCGAGGGTTCGCTCGCCCCATTCTGCCGAGTTATCGAGCGTTGCGTGTACCCTCGTCGCGAAGGCCAATAATAGCACCTCTCGCCCCGTTGCGTCTTTCCGATAATTCCTCGGTTCATTTGACGTGAGATCCCAGTGTAATGAGACAAACTCACAGAGAAGAGAATTACATATAAGTAGGAAGAATAGAGAGTAGGGATGTAAAGATCGGAAACTTGGTAGCGTGGCCGGGATGTTATTTACTCGGCGTCGGTACGCTTATCTTATCTCGTATGTCAATACACATATATCACTTCTTAAAGGGACACCTTGTTAAACACGTCTTCGATACTTTAATTCACTCAATGACATGGACACATTAATATCACTATTATATCGGGGTACTAACACATTACGTTTTACGTTACTCGACACCGACTCTCGGACACACCCGAATGAATACACTTCCCACAGTAGGTAACTCACCCTAGGACGTTCTGACAAGACTCACGCGTACCCTGACGTAGGCCCAGCGAGTGCTGGCTGGGCTGCCTCCTATGGGAGAACCCGCTTAGCTGGCGATGCCGTGGTCCGGTCGGGAAGTCCCCCTCCCGACCCGGGGAGGGGACGTGCGTGACTCCGCTCGGCGAACCGAGTGACGACCCGAACGGGAGAGAGACGACAGCAACCAGAATGAGAATCAGTATGACCAGAATGACGGTGGACGGGACCGTAGGGCCTTTACGTGGGGTCGGCCCAACCGGCTTTTGACCTCTAACCAATTATCACTAAACTGGTTAGATCTGGATAGCTGTGTGCAGGTGTGGTCCTGCCCAGGTGTCTTGGTTAGGTGAGGTTGTAGGTCACCCGGCTAACTCACGTCATTAGCGGCGAGGTCAAGTACCTAGGGTCGACCCGAGGTGTGTCAACCCGGAATGTGGCGGTACCACGAGGTCTGTAGTGTGCTTGCTGTTATATGTGACATAATTCTGGGCTGTAAGCTTCGGTCTGACAATGAATCATTACATCAGTAATGACCGGCACGGCGTCCATTTACGACACGCAATCCGAATTCGTGCGATGCGAATCCTCGGAGGATTTGCATCTTTCAAAAACATACACGGTCGTGCGCCGGTTAACGTCCGATAGCATATACGTCCGTGCCCCCTCCCCCTCGAAAAAACACTTCCGTGACGCCTGCCGGACCACCACTCCGGGACCCCCCGACGGAGACACGACGATCCTTCCCGTACTGGCTAGATGTTATGTGTAAAAGGAATATCATTCCTTAGGCTTTAGTAAGCATTTTCCTCCAGGTGTAATGTTAACCTACATCTATTGAGGATAAAATGTTTCACCTACAAATTGACAATAACACATTTGCTGTAATCGGACATATCTAGTTGTCTCAACAAATTGGGGTTGCAATTTGAAATTCTGTGTCATTACCGAGGAATAACGAAGTCTCTGGTGCACTGCACTCTAAGATTAAGAGAAAATGGACTCGGGCATCCCGAAGCGAGAGAAAACGGACTTCCACGACGGGAGACGCAAGCACTAACACGTGCCACTCGTGCCGAGAGACTCGACAAGTTTTACCAACCATTAGTTATGTACGTTATCGAGTGAATTTAGTCAATATTGTACAGTATAAGTACACTGCAATACAGCGGTCCCTCGATTAACAATGGACCTAAGTGCAAACCCGTACTGTACGTGTACCAAACGATCGTGGTACTTAAATTGTTATGTCTATGGCAAATACAGATTGTTTATACAGATATTCAAATACCATCTTACAAGAATCCCAGCAATGTAAGTTATATTCAACCAGGTCGTTTGGGTGGCAAATTATGAGAAGAGCTCAGTCACTCTCAAGTAATGATAAATAAACACTCGGGCAGGCCTTCAGCGACAACTGTCAAATTGTATTTCAAATAAATAAAGACACTCTGTCACCTCACTCCCCCTTCTTCCCACGCTCGCTGGCTACCTCCCTCCTTGTGTTCCTAGACAAAACATTGGTGAAAACTTTATGCTTTAAGGTGTTTATTTTATATAATATCTCAGACTAAAGTTAGGGGATTACAATTTGCATAGCTGGAATCCTTGCAAGACAGCCAATAATTTGAATATAAACATTATATATATTTTGTTGAAGATATCAAAATTGTAGTACATTTTATAATATAAAGTTTTTCAACTGTATTTTTGGGTAGATTTATATCAATTTCTTAATTTATTTTCATCCATTTACACGCACACACCCTAATAAAAAAAACGTAAAAGAAATAAACGACCTCGGTGCAAAGCCGGAGTGTTCTTGTACTAATTTGATTACGGTACAAAAATTGTTTTGTCCGGTGCAAATTACAGCATGTTTATATTCAAATTAATCAGTATGTTACAAGAATCCCAGCAATGTTAATTATATTGTACCAGGTCATTTCACTGGCATTTTAAAATGAGAGAAGCTCAGTAGGACTGTTAAATAAACACAGAGAGACCTTCGGCTCAAACGTATCGTCTTAACTCTCTCCCTCCTCTCCCCCATCTGTTCAGCCAGGGTTTTAGGCTTACAGTTTTTATCTTACATAATATTTCAGAGTAAAGTTAGGAGATTATAATTTGCATTGCTGGAATCCTTGCAAGACAGCCAATAATTTGAACGTAAACGTCATATATTTTGCTCGAGAGATAAAAATTTTTGTACATTAGTGTACAGTACTGTAGTACATTTTATAATATAAAGTGTTTCAACTGTATTTTTGGGTAGATTTACATGAATTTCTTCATTTATTTTCATCCATTTACATGCACACAGCATACTAAAAGAAATAATTGACCTTAGTGCAAAGCTGGAGTTTTGTTGTACTAATTTTATTTGGGTACTAAAATTGTTATGTCTAGTGGAAATTATAGCACGTTTATATACAAATTAATCGGTACGTTACAAGAATCCCAACGACGTTAATTATATTCACCCGGGTAAAAATGCGCCACAGACCCGGGCGCCAACCGTCGGTGTCGCCGGGCTTTATCTTAAATAATATCACAGACAAAAGTTTGGAGAATTTACTTTGCATTGCTAAAATCGTTACAAGACGGCTAATAATTTTAATATAAACGTTGTATATTTTGCACAAGAGATAAAAATTTGTAGCCCTTTGTAATAAAATTAGTTACAACTAAAATTTGTATGTGAACTATAGCATGTTTCTATTCAAAGTAATCACAATTTTATAAGAATTTTAGCAATGTTAATTATATTCTTCCAAGTCAGTTTAGTGATATTTCATAAGAGAAAAACTGAAAGTCACTGTTAAGGAGAGATAAATAAATAAGCTCTAGACCTTGGCATCGACTGCCACGAATCCGATCACGAGTAAACGGGCCATTTCGCGTCTCGTAATTTTAGCCGCGTCGATTTACGAGCGTCCGTTTTAACGCGATACTACAAAAAATGACGTTTTGTGGGAGATGGGCCGAGGTGCATTTGGGTATACTCGGTCTATTTAGTATTTTGTGTTAGTCTCGAGTACCAAAGTAAATTGTTCCATTGAAACCACTTTAATTGAGTCCGAATTTGGTTTAAAGCTATTAGCTCTCTAGGAATGCGTCTCGCATCACATCGACGTCGTACCGTACGTGCATCGGCATTGTCGTCGCCCAGGACCGGCATTTCGGCCGTCGTCAAACGGCGAAGAGTCGTCGTAATATTCGACAATGCCGTGGTCGTCGACGTCGGCGTGCCGTTTCGTTTAGTAAATAGTCGTGGCAATTTTTATGGAAGCGCGTCCGTCTGTTTCCGCTTCGAATTCGGCCTCCGTCGCGCCAGTCGTGCGGTCGTCGTCGTCTGCAGTACTGCGTTTACTGGGTCTGCGCATACTGGCGTGTGCATTTTTCTAGCAATAGACTGAATTTGATCTCAAGAGTAGTTCCATCCGTAAAGTGTCATCTACGCCGTCGGCGGGGACAAGCCTCCGGCTGCTGGGCGCTCTGCTCACGGTACCGATAGAAATTAAAAATTGTAACCGATGTTTTATAGGGCATTACGATTGGATTTTAATACCCTATGCAATGGTTGTATAGATGTAGTGCGAGGTCGGCAAAAAGTGGAGTTTGGGGATCGGCCCAGTCTCTACTTCAATTAATCCCATATGTTTTGTTATTTCATTAACGCGATTCTGGTTTAACGCGGTACTCCAAGGGCTCAATTGACCGCGTAAATCCAGACTATACTGTATATATGTATATATATATATATATATATATATATATATATATATATATATATATATATATATATATATATATATATATATATATATATATATATATATATGTATATGTATGTATGTATGTATGTACAGTTGTACCCTTACTTTGTGGTCAATAGAACCCAGGGTCCCGGGTTAAGTGAAATCATGATAAGTGAACAACAGAACATATGGGATTAATTCCAATGAAACCAGCCCGACCCCCAAACTCCACTTTTGAAGACACATAACTATGTTGTAGTAAAAATAACATCTTAATTTTATGATGGTACATGTACACAATTAATAAAGAAATGAGAAATACAGTCGTTAAGTTAATGTCCATTCAAATAATGGACACGACTCCTCCCCTCTTCTCACACTACACTGCCGGCTCTTCCCTCTCTGAGAAATTTTTTGAGGGAAAACCAGGTATAGTAATAAATAATACCTCAAACTAAAGTTAGGATAATATAATTGACATTTGGATTCCTTGTAAGACCAGGAATATTTTGAATATAAATGTCATATATTTTTCACAAAAAGATAACATATTTACTCAGATTAAACATTTTATCTAAAATTTGTATGTCTAATGCAAAATATATGATGTTTATATTCAAAATGATCACCAAATATAAAATTCCAGCAATGTAAATTATATTCTGGCGGGTAATTTGTATGAATTTTATGAGCTAAAACAAATATCTTCAGTTAATAAAAAAATATTCTTCATGACACTATCTGTCAATCAAAGTACCCCACCTTGCCTCCCCCTCTTCCAACCGCGCGGTCAGTCCCAACCCTCCCCCCTCCCACCAAGAAAAGTGGGTGAAAAAAATAAATTTTAACAGTATTAAATAATACCTCAGATTAAGTTAGGATAATATAATTGACATTGCTGGATTCCTTAAGACCAGGAATATTTTGAATATAAATGTCATATATTTTGCACAAAAGATAACATATTTACTAAGAAAACATTTTATCTAAAATTTGTAGGCTATGTCTAATGCAAAATATATGATGTTTATATTCAAATAATCACCAAATTATAAATTCCAGCAATGTAAATTATATTCTGGCGGAGTAATTTGTATGAATTTTATGAGCTAAAACAGGCAGTCAGGCAGGGTGGTAGTGGGGCAAATCTAAAAATAGCGTCTCAGGCGGACACTCACGGATTATATGTGGAAAAAATCCGTTATTAAGTGAAAGTTCAGCTCTGGCGAGGACCACGTATATGAAAAACGCGTTAAGTGAAACGTTAAGGGGGGTATACTGTATATATATATACTATATATATATATATATATATTATATATATATATATATATATATATATATATATATATATATATATATATATATATATATATATATATATATATATATATATATATATATTGTAATATTCAGAAATTTCAGTGTAATTTCAAACGCTAGGCACCATTAGAGATGCTGAGTTCAAGGCAGATCTGAGGGAAGACCGTGCTACCCTTGCGTGAGAGAGTTTGTGGAACTAGGCCTATATGATATTAAATGTAATTTACAGAATTAATATGGGCGAATTATGAAATTAAATATCAGATATTAAATTAAAAATAATTATAGATCGTTTATCAGTCTGAATAATGTTCTGCTGTCCCAAAGAAGTTACTAGTTAAGTGGAAAATATGTCCCCGTAGGACCAAGCTAGCGCCTTGAGAGGACCAGGCTGGCTAGTCTAAGTCATGCTTGGCTGATCGGACCAACTAAGGCGTCCTAGCGCTCCGTCCACAGAAATAGATGCGTGGCCTAGTCACCTGTGTTGCACTATTGCAGTATAACAAGTAAGTTTCATTTGATCTCAGACAGGGTTAGATAGGGCGGTGATAAAGTTATCAA
>NW_024751547.1:0-2500 GCF_018991925.1 Homarus americanus
GGGGAGGCACACGTCGAGACGAGGCCGAGGTCTAGCCGCCCTCGTGTCACGTCACCAGCTGACGACGCAAAGCTCCTCCATGCTGTCAGGCAAGTCCCCAGAACGACTGCCGTAACCATCAACACGTGATGTTTATCAATATTCATATTTCATAACTGGGTCGAGAACCGCCCAAGTTTCTCATGCCTCACTCCTAACTTGCTATTGTTATGTGTGCCAACAACGTTAGGAATAAAATTATGTTATGCAGGTGCATGTCATGTTAAAATTCGTAAAAATTTCCTTATATGTTCGTGTGCTGTGAGTCTCGGAGTGTTGTGGTGGTAATATGTCTCCGTCAGATCACCCAGCCTTACCTCAACCCTGGCCTCGGCGAACACCCAGCCAGTGGGGTGTCGAAACTTTGGATTGTGACTGTACACCACTTGAGTAAAGTCTTGCGACACCAGGCCACGTGGTGTTCCATGACTCTATGACACGACGGAGTGAATGAGTTGCTGCGGCATCATGCGACGCCCCTAATAACACCATCTGTGAAGGAGTTACTACACCACGTGAGGTCCCTCATAACACCATCTGTGAAGGAGTTAATGCACTACATGGTCCCTCATAGCACCATATATGAGGCAGTTAATACAGCATGTCAGGTCCCCCATAGCACCATCTGTGAGGGAGTTACTACACTATTCCAGGTCCTCATAACATCATCTGTGAGGGAGTTACTACACTATGCAGGTCCCTCACAACACCATCTGTGAGGGAGTTACTACACTACATGGTCCCTCATAGCACCATATGTGAGGGAGTTACTACACTACGTTAGGCCACTCATAACACCATCTGTAAGGGAGTTACCACATTACGTCAGGGAATTACTACACCACGTAAGGTCCCTCATAACACCATCTATGAGGGAGTTACCATACTACGTGTTTGCTGTTCAACACTTCACCGCACGTGACCTACGTGACCTCCACTGTAAAAAATAATTTGCATGTTCATTGTAAGTTCCTTTACCTTTCTCTAATAAAAGCTTTTGTTAAGCACCCCTCCTCCCATGTCAATGTATGTAATAAGTCATTTATGTCCAATGTATATTTTCAGCCTTCGGGTTGCAGAACTTTGTCAATAAAAAGTTAATTATTATTATTCTCAATATTATTATTATTATCAATATTATTATTATTATTATTACACACGCAAACACACACATAGAGAGTCGTGTGAGGAAGGGGGATCACCATGGGTAATAGCCAGTGAAGAGATATATCATATATAGAAACATAACAAGTGATCGTGGGCACTTCGTGCCCGGTGGCGAGACCGGTAGTACAGTTTACAAAAGCGTGAAAGTTCGAACGCTCGTGCTTGGCTAGCGTGTAACCGCCGGAAGGATGGCAGAGTACAGCAACATCGTTTTCCAGCGAAAATAAAATGGTTAATTAATGCCTTCCTAAGGAAACTTTCGACATGGGACCAGGTTTGTTCCACTCTACGAATTTTTTTGCGATTTTTCCACCAAGTTTGATGAAAAACGATTGTGCCGTTTCGGCTGCCCAGAACAGACACACACACAGACACACGGCTATTCCTATAGTATATGAGATAATCATGGTCGTGGTTGTTATAATCATGGTCGTGGTTGTTATAATTATGGTCGTGGTTGTTATAATCATAGTCTTGGTTGTTATACTCATAGTCGTGGTTGTTATAATCATGGTCGTGGTTGTTATAATCATGGTCGTGGTTGTTATAATCATGGTCGTGGTTGTTATAATCATAGTCGTGGTTGTTATAATCATAGTCGTGGTTGTTATAATCATGGTCGTGGTTGTTACAATCAAAGTCGTGGTTGTTATAATCATGATCGTGGTTATGATCATGGTCGTAGTTGTTATAAACATGATCGTGGGTGTTATAATCATCGTCGCGGTTGTTATAATCATAGTCGTGGTTGTTATAATCATTGTCGTGGTTATCATAGTCGTGGTTGTTATAATCATGGTCGTGGTTTTTATAATCATGGTCTTGGTTGCTATAATCATGGTCGTGGTTGTTATAATTATGGTCGTGGTTGTTATAATCATGGTCGTGGTTGTTATAATCATAGTCGTGGTTGTTATAATCATGGTCGTGGTTGTTATAATCATAGTCGTGGTTGTTATAATCATGGGCGTGGTTGTTATAATCATGGTCATGGTTGTTATAATCATAGTCGTGGTTGTTATAATCATGGTCGTGGTTGTTATAATCATGGTCATGGTTGTTATAATCATAGTCGTGGTTGTTATAATCATGGTCATGGTTGTTATAATCATGGTCATGGTTGTTATAATCATGGTCGTGGGTGTTATAATCATGGTCGTGGTTGATATAATCATAGTCTTGGTTGTTATAATCATAGTCGTGTTGTTATAATCATGGTCGTGGTCGTGATACTTACAGTATCTAATATACTATAAGAAGGAATAGAATAAAGGTTAGAATAATTAGTTAAAGA
>NW_024751547.1:5000-14922 GCF_018991925.1 Homarus americanus
CAGGTCATAGGGTAAGATGAACCAACCTTCTCACCTGGCTACAAATCTTCTTAAACACAAAATTATCCAGTTTGTACATACCATTACTCAAATTCATGTTGACAGATTCGGTATGTATAATGAGACTGGATTCTATAATGTTCCAACTGACAATTGAATTACAAGGTAATGTTGAGGAGGCATTATCCCAGTCAATGCAATGCCTATTATCACTCATATGAATGAACAGAGCATTGGATTCTTGGCCTGTCCTAATACTATATTTATGCTGCTTAAGTCTAGTTATAAGATCTTTACCCGTCTGGCCGAAGTAGAACATATTACATTCCTTGCAAGGAACCCTGTAAATGCAGCCGCCTGCATTGTTGGAGGAGCTCTCAATTAACATTTGCTTTATAGTGCATGAGTTTTTAAATGCCACATTAACGGTCCAAGTTTTCAGTTGTATAGGAGTTTGAGAGAAATTTTTGTTAAATGGTTATACTAAGAGATTACACGAAAGCGCAAGGAAACTTCGTATTTTCTTGTTTCTTTGTGTTTATCAGCATATACTTGGATCACTCCCCCAACAACACAGGTGGCTGCATTTATAAGGTTCCTTGCAAGGAATGTAATATGTTTTACTTAGGCCAGACAGGTAAAGATCTTGTAACTTGACTTAAACAACATAGATATAGTGTTAGGACAGGCCAGGAATCCAATGCTCTGTTTGTTCATTTGAGGGATAATAAGCATTCCATTGACTGGGATAATGCCTCCTCAATATTACCTTGTAATTCAATTTACAGTCGGAACATTGTAGAATCTAGTCTCATTAAACATACCGAATCCGTCAACATGAATTTGAGTAATGGTATGTACAAACTAGATAATTTCGTAATTAAGAAGATTTGTAACCAGGTGAGAAGGTTGGGTCAGCTTACCCTCTGAATTGACTTCAGACTGCTGCGGTGCTTTTTGAAGATTAGTAGAGTCATTACCTAATACCTGACCGTTGTGGACTTGATCTCACCCTCCTCTGTATATATATATACCTTGTTTTGTACTTCTCCTTAGTCTGTACTCACCCCTGAAGATGTGAATTCCACGAAAGCGCTAGGGAACTTCGTGTTTTCTTCTTTCCTTGTGGTTATCAGCATATACCTGGATCACGCGCACCCACAGTGATTTACTTGCAGGATTCGAACCCACGGCCCACGACTGTGACCGGGAAACGCTACCTCTAGACGACCAGGATACTAAAAGCAGTCCTAGACTCCGTTATATTGCACACAAAGCCTGTTCAACGAGTTTATGGCGCCGTGAACCTCCAATGGGGACTACCCGTATCACTTAGGTGGTTAGAGTAACGTTTTACCAAATCCGGCTTCGAAACACGAGGATCCATATATATTTTGTAGGAGTTGGGGATTTAGAATATAGTTAAAAGTCTACCCAGATCCCAACAGGCAACACCAAAAAAAACAAAGACAGTCGGACTATAAAAGGGTAGACAAAGGATGCGAGTTTTTGTTGTGTATAATAAAGTACCATAAGTTCCTTAACAAAACATTCAGCTTTCTATAATTTACCCTTAACCATACTTAACCTAAACATTAACAGTATATACATATTTATACAACATAAAACAATCGTGAAGCAAGTGGACACGGGGAGGCAATATAAGGTTTACAACACTTAAGTGCAGTGCTGAGATGGCTGATGAGTAAGGCTGAGTCACTGTGCCGTAGGTTTCCAGGATAGGTTATCGTGTGGTCACTTCCCAGAGTGAACTGAACGTTCCTCGAACTGGAGCTGATGAGTAAGACTTAGAGGAGGTGACGCAACAACCAGGATATGGAGAAGGGAAACCCCGGAGTGGTAACTAAGACTAGTCATACTCGGGTTTCGTCCCTAGATGGCGTTGCTCGTGGCGCTGGGTAGGTAGATCAGGACAATAGATGGCGTGGTTCGTAGTGCTGGGTAGGTAGATCATGACAATTGATGGCGTGGTTCGTAGTGCTGGGTAGGTAGATCATGACAATTGATGGCATGGTTCGTAGTGCTGGGTAGGTAGATCATGACAATTGATGGCGTGGTTCGTAGTGCTGGGTAGGTAGATCATGACAATTGATGGCATGGTTCGTAGTGCTGGGTAGGTAGATCATGACAATTGATGGCGTGGTTCGTAACACACCGCCCCTCCAAAGACCTCCGTAGCGCGTGCGCGAAGGAGGTGATCACCTGGTGCGTCTGGAGAGTAGCTGCTGCATTTCCACTGGAGCTCGGCATAAGGAGTCCACAATCAGGTTATCCACCCCCTTTATGTGCCGGACTTGTAGATTATGGGGCTGGGTGAGGAGAGCCCGGCGGAGGTTTCGCTGGTTGGAGGTCTTGTTGGTTTGGATGAACGTGAGTGGGTTATGGTCGGTGAAGACTAGGGTTGTTTGTGGGCAAGACTGGAGGAAACATTCAAACTTCTTTATTGCCAACACCAGAGCCAGGGCCTCCTTCTCTATGGTCGAGTAGTTGGTCTGATGTTTTTTCAACATGGCGGAGTAGTATGCCACAGGGTGAAGGACATCAGTGGTTGGGTCGGGTTGTAGGAGCACAGCCCCCACTCCGACACCGCTAGCGTCGATTTGCCGATGGAAGGGCAAGGTGTAGTCAGGGGGGTGGACTACAGGCTTGGAGGCAAGGAAGGCTTTGAGGCGGTGGAAAGACTGGTCACACCTCTGGTTCCTGATGTAAGGGACCGCAGAACTGGTATTGTCTGTGAGGGGTCTGGCCACGCTGGAGAAGTTACTGAAGAACCGACGGTAGTAGCCGCACATCCCCAGGAAGCGCATGAGTTCCTTCCTCGTCCTTGGAGTTGGGAAGGACAAGATGGCTTTAACGTTTGCGTCCTTGGGTCTCACCATACCATGCCCAACGATATGTCCCAGGTAAGTCACTGAGGCCCGGCCAAAACCAGATTTAGCCAGGTTTATGGTGAATCCAGTCTCTTGCAGTCGTGCGAACAGTATCTCCAAACGCACCAGATGTTCGTCCCAGCCGTCCGACACCACCACCAGGTCATCCAGGTAGGCGAACGTCCCATCTAGGTCCTGAATCAGGTAATTGATTGCCCTCTGGAATGTGGCCGGAGCATTAGAAAAGCCAAACGCCATAAACAAATATTGAAAAAGACCAAATGGAGTTATAAATGCTGAGATTATTTTTGCCCTATCCGTGAGTCCCACTTGATAATATCCTTTCAATAAGTCCACCGTAGTAATAAATTTTGCACAGCCTATGCTGTCTATTATATCTTCAATCAAAGGTAAAGGGTAGGAGTCTGAGACAGTGACCTGGTTCACTTTACGATAATCGGTACAGAAACGAAAAGTGCTATCGGGTTTTGGAATTAGAAGGCAAGGTGAAGCCCAGGGGGAGGTACTAGGCTCAGCTAAGTTATGTTTTAACAAAAAATCTAACTCCTTTTTCATAGTCTCTCTTTTTTGTGGATTTAGTCGATATGCTGATTGCCTAATGGGTTGTACATCATCTGAGATTAGCTTAATATCATGTTTAAGTATATTGCAAAACCCTGGGAGGTCTGACGTGACTTTAAGAAATGTTGATAATAACTTAGTGAGATCTTTTGCTTGAGATGGATTCAGAACAGAAAAATACTCATCAAAGTTGTTGAGTATGTGACTGTTAGCAGGGTTTTCTTTAGGTAGAGGGAAGTCTAAATTCTCCAATAGATCCATGTCATCTGTCTCCGGCTCCGGCCCTGACAAAACCGTATGCAATACAGGTAAGCTTATAGCCTCTGGGATATCTTCCTCTGACTGCCTGGAATGGTAAAGTTTCATGAGATTAATGTGAACAAGTTGTGAATCTTTTCTGCGATCAGGAGTATGGACTATATAGTTGAGGGGAGATAGTTTATTAGCATTGATTTGAAAGTTTTGATGGAACCGTTCCAAGCAACCTTGGGATTGTGGGTGGTAAGCCGAAGATGTACAATGGTCCACACTGAGATCTTTCATCACCTGTTTGAACAAAGATGGATCAGATTGTTGGGCTTTAATGAGCTCATCCTTACTAATGGTCTTATTGTACAGATCTTCTGTGGGTAGGAAGATATTGGAGGTGGTTTTAGATGAAGAGGGCCCATTTCGCACACTCTGTGACCGGGTGACAGCACAAGATGGGAAAAGGTGAGGAGTAGTTTCTTCAAGGTCAGTGGTGGAGTTGACAGGTAAGGGAGAGTCGACTGTCTTTATGTTGGGAACCACTAGATCTCCTACCAAGTCATTACCCAATAATAAATGAATGCCGCTCACAGGCATTGGATCTTCCCTAATGGCTACTTGCACTTCCCCAGTAATCAAGGGACAGTCGAGGTGCATTTTAGCTAAGGGATAGGAAGAATGGGATGAGAGATCTGAAATTAGAACACTCTCATTAGTAAATGCAGTAGATATATCAGGAATGACGTTAAACAGGAGGATAGATTGTGCTGCGCCCGTATCACGTAATATACGAATAGGGAAAGAACGAGACCCCTCTATGATTGAAATTTTTCCCTCATAGGTGAATGAAGAGAATAGATCCTGATGGGGCCTTTCCACATTGGTGGTTGCTATTGGTTTGGATTTGGGATCCAGGGAACTACTTTTAGCAGTTCGACACTTTGGGTGTTTACAAGACTGGATCGTATGGCCTGGGTTTTTACAGTAAGAACAATAAAACTTGGTTGCATCAGGGGGAGTAGGTGTGGGTCCTTTCGACCTAACACTCACGTCCCCAAGTTTATCATCAGAGGTGGACTTAACATGCCGGAAAGTACCACGTTCCCTACGGCACAGTAACTCCACCAGCAAGGCGTACGCATCAGCCAGCTCAGCCGCACGCCCTAAAATAACCTCTCCACGCTCCTCCACATGCTTCAAGATGTGAAATGGTATCTTGCTCTTCCACTCCTCCAAGACTACCAAGTTTAACAAATCCTGAAGTGGCCATCAAGAAAACCTAGATTTATTAATTAATGGTCAAAAAGATAAGATAAGTGGATTACCCTAGAAAATATCACGGCAGTGGATAACCAGAAAGTCCAGGAAACTAATCAAGTTATACCTTGGGAAATTACACTTATGAATATTGTTCTTCTAATAAGATCCTTAGATAAGGATAAGAGACTTGAAAGAGGAAGGGCGTATTACGGCATTAATATAAAGATCCGGATTAACAACCTTGAGTAAACAGGAAGGGCGTATTACGGCATTAATATAAAGATCCGGATAAACTACCCTTAGATACTTGAAACAGGAAGGGCGTATTACGGCATTTATATAAAGATCCGGATTAACAACCCTTAGATACTTGAAACAGGAAGGGCGTATTACGGCATTTATATAAAGATCCGGATTAACAACCCTTAGATACTTGATTATACTCAGCCTTACTCATCAGCCATCTCAGCACTGCACTTAAGTATTGTAAACCTTATATTGCCTCCCCGCATCCATTTGCTTCAGATTTTTTTATGTTGTATAAATATGTATATACTGTTAATGTTTAGGTTAAGTATGGTTAAGGGTAAATTATAAAAAGCTGAATATTTTGTTAAGGAATTTATGGTACTTTATTATACACAACAAAAACTCGCATCCTTTGTCTACCCTTTTATAGTCCGATTGTCTTTGTTTTTTATTGTTGTTACCTGTTGGGATCTGGGTAGACTTTTAACTATATTCTAAATCCCCAACTCGTAACAAATGGCGACCGTGACAGGACACGACCTTAAGTGCCATATTTCTTCCCCCCTTGTTACTCCTTGTTAATTATTCCTCCCAGTCACCCTCTGTTCACAAGTTCCTTCATATGTGTGTGCATATATTGGTATTATCGTACAGTAAGAGTGACAGACGTAGGATATTAGGTTCCAAGTGTCATAAGGCTTACCTGTTATTACACGTGTCAGTCGTGTAGTAAGTCTTATCGAGTGTAGGGAAGAATCCGGATCTGTTTAATGCCGTATCCTCGCTGCAGAGTAGGCTGTTCCATAGTCACTAGTTTAGGGTGAAGTGATATCTTGGGACGCCCCGCTCTAGCAGGACCCCATAATTATAAAGCCTCAATTTTTGTTCTTCTCATTATCTCAATCGGGGTCAATAATAAAGTAACTCAAGGGATGTTTATCCGGATCTTTATATTAATGCCGTAATACGCCCTTCCTGTTTCAAGTATCTTTCCAAGTCTCTTATCCTCATTTAGGGATCTTATCAGAAGAACAATATTCATAAGTGTAATTTCCCTACGTATAACTTGGGTAGTTTCAATGACTTTCTGGTTATCCACTGCCGTGATATTTTCTAGGGTAATCCACTTATCTTATTTTTTTGACCATTAATTAATTTATCTAGGTTTTCTTAACAATGGCAACCTCAGGTTTTGATCTCCAGGATTTTATTGAAAATCCTTCCGTAGCTAAATTACGTGTTAATATCCTGAAGAGAGAATAGAAAGAAATAGCCAACTATTAAAATATCCCATATTCACAGCAACTGACTAAGGAAATGTTAAAAAAATCAGGTAATTGAAACGTTGGTTGAACAAGAAGTTTTAAAAGAATCTGCTGTTGACCGATTAACGCCCATGTCCAAGAAACTTCAACCACTATCCACCACCCCTCCTCACTCAGAAGTTGCTTCAGGTCTGGCTAGCCCTCAAGAAAAAACAGAAAGAATAGACGCCTTAGAACTAGAACGAGCTAGGTTCGAGTTCCAAATCAAAATGAAAGAACTCGAGTTGGAACAGGCCAAGTTGGAGCAGGAGGAAAAGTTGGAACAGGCCAAGTTGGAGCATGAGTTGGAACAGGCCAAGTTGGAGCATGAGGGAAAGTTAGAACAGGCCAAGTTGGAGCATGAGGGAATGTTGGAACAGGCCAAGTTGGAGCAAAAGTTGGAGCATGAGGGAAGGTTGGAACAGGCCAAGTTGGAGCAGGAGGTTAGACTGAAAGAACTACAGGTGAAAGAGAAAGAAGTCACCTTAACATCGGAATTTAAATCAAAAGAAGTGGCATTAAAAGAGAAACTAGCTGCTTTTAACCCTGCTAATGATTCTTCCCTTGTTCCCGAGTTTGATGAATCCGATATGGACGGGTCATTTAGGACTATTGAGAAAATAGCCGGGAAGAATGAGTGGCCTAAGGACCAGTGGGTGTCGGTGTTAGTTCCTAAATTATGTGGTAAGGCTCGTAGAGTTTATAACTGTTTAGACCAGACTGATGACTATGATAATGAAAAAAGAATATCCGCACCTCTTATGATATCACGCCAGATAGATACCGGCAGAAGTTTCGTAAACTAACCAAAACATTTTCACACACCTTTGTTGAGTTTGCTCAAGAAAAGCTTAGGTTTTTCAAGAAGTGGTTAGAGGCTACAGAGACCTCCACATTTCAGGATTTGTTAAACTTGGTAGTCCTGGAGGAGTGGAAGAGCAAGATACCATTTCACTTCTTGAAGCATGTGGAGGAGCGTGGAGAGGTTAATTTAGGGCGTGCGGCTGAGCTGGCTGATGCGTACGCCTTGCTGGTGGAGTCACTGGGCAGTTGGGAACGTGGTACTTTCCGGCATGTTAGGTCCTCCTCTGATGATAACTCTGGGGACGGAATGGTAGGCTTCTGAGCAACCAAAGCTGGTTTGTTCTACTGTAAAACCAGGTCACATGATCTGCCCAACACTCAAAGGTTGAACTTCAAAAGGAGTTCTCGATCCCAAATCCAAACCAATAGCAACCACCAATGTGGAAAGGCCCCATCAGGATCTATTCTCTTCATTCACCTATGAGGGAAAAATTTCAATCATAGAGGGGTCTCGTTCTTTCCCTATTCGTATATTACGTGATACGGGCGCAGCACAATCTATCCTCCTGTTTAACGTCATTCCTGATATATCTACTGCATTTACTAATGAGAGTGTTCTAATTTCAGATCTCTCATCCCATTCTTCCTATCCCTTAGCTAAAATGCACCTCGACTGTCCCTTGATTACTGGGGAAGTGCAAGTAGCCATTAGGGAAGATCCAATGCCTGTGAGCGGCATTCATTTATTATTGGGTAATGACTTGGTAGGAGATCTAGTGGTTCCCAACATAAAGACAGTCGACTCTCCCTTACCTGTCAACTCCACCACTGACCTTGAAGAAACTATTCCTCACCTTTTCCCATCTTGTGCTGTCACCCTGTCACAGAGTGTGCAAAATGGGCCCTCTTCATCTAAAACCACCTCCAATATCTTCCTACCCACAGAAGATCTGTACAATAAGACCATTAGTAAGGATGAGCTCATTAAAGCCCAACAATTTGATCCATCTTTGAATAAACTTCATCAAGCAGCAGTTGAGGGTAAAGATTTTATCACCCTTCCATGTTTTTATTATCAGGAAGGGGTTTCGATAAGGGCCTATAGACCCCCTGAGCTAACCCATCTAGACACGTGGTCTGAAATACATCAAGTGGTAATTCCCTCCTCAGTCAGACCAGCATTAATTGCCCTTGCCCATGATGGTATTTCAGGACATTTGGGAATCCTGAAAACATATAAAAAGCTCCTCCAACACTATTACTGACCTGGACTTAGGAAGGATGTGTCAAAGTACCTAAAATCTTGTCATATTTGTCAAATGGTAGGAAAACCAAATGAAAGTATACCAGCAGCTCCCATTAAGCTCATCCCAGTATTTTCTACACCATTTGAAAAGATTGTTGTGGATTGTGTGGGCCCATTACCAAAGACTAAGAAGGGAAATCAATTCCTGCTCACAGTTATGGATACCAGTACACGTTATCCTGAGGCTTTTCCCCTTAAAAGCATCACTTCAAAAAATGTAATCAAACCTCTTTTGCACCTTTTCACTTCAGTGGGCATTCCTAAAGAGATCCAATCCGATCACGGCACCAATTTTACAAGCAATCTTTTCAAACAAGTGATGAAAGACCTCAGTGTGGACCATTGTACATCTTCGGCTTCCCACCCACAATCCCAAGGTTGCTTAGAACGGTTCCATGAAAACTTTCAAATCAATGCTAATAAACTATCTCCCCTCAACTTTGTAGTCCATACTCCTGATCGCAGAAAAGATTCACAACTTGTTCACATTAATCTCATGAAACTTTACCATTCCAGGCAGTCAGAGGAAGACATCCCAGAGGCTATAAGCCTACCTGTATTGCAAACGGTTTTGTCAGGGCAAGAGCCGGAGACAGATGACATGGACCTATTGGAGAATTTAGACTTCCCTCTACCTAAAGAAAACCCTGCTAACAGTCACATACTCAACAACTTGGATTAGTATTTTTCTGTTCTGAATCCATCTCAAGCAAAAGATCTCACTAAGTTATTATCAACATTTCCTAAAGTCACGTCAGACCTCCCAGGGTTTTGCAATATACTTAAACATGATATTAAGCTAATCTCAGATGAGGTACAACCCATTAGGCAATCAGCATATCGACTAAATCCACAAAAAAGAGAGATTATGAAAAATGAGGTAGATTTTTTGTTAAAACATAACTTAGCTGAGCCTAGTACCTCCCCCTGGGCTTCACCTTGCCTTCTCATTCCAAAACCCGATAGCACTTTTCGTTTCTGTACCGATTATCGTAAAGTGAACCAGGTCACTGTCTCAGACTCCTACCCTTTACCTTTGATTGAAGATATAATAGACAGCATAGGCTGTGCAAAATTTATATCTACGGTGGACTTGTTGAAAGGATATTATCAAGTGGGACTCACGGATAGGGCAAAAATAATCTCAGCATTTATAACTCCATTTGGTCTTTTTCAATATTTGGTTATGGCGTTTGGCTTTTCTAATGCTCCGGCCACATTGCAGAGGGCAATCAATTACCTGATTCAGGACCTAGGTGGGACGTTCGCCTACCTGG
>NW_024751548.1:0-8123 GCF_018991925.1 Homarus americanus
CTTTAGGTCCATAACCCGGGGTGTGAGGGCCGTGAACCCCTTCAGTGATATGACCCGGGGTGTGAGGGCGGGTCACCCCATTAGTGACATGTCCCAGGGTGTGAGGGCCAGGCACCCATCCAGCACCATGACCCGGAGTGTGAGGGCCGGGCACCCCTTCAGTGTCATGAACCGGGGTGTGAGGGCCGGGCACCCTTTCAGTGACATGAATCGCGGTGTGAAGGCCGGGCACCCCTACAGTGCTATGAACCGGGGTGTGAGGGCCGGTCACCCCTTCAGTGCCATGAATAGGGGTGTGAGGGCCGGGCACCCCTTCAGTGACATGACCCTGGGCGTCAGGGCCAGGCAACCCTTCAGTGCCATGAGCCGGGATGTGAGTGCCGGGCACCCCTTTAGTGCCATGAAACGGGGTGTGAGGGCCGGGCACCCCTACAGAGCTATGAACCAGAGTGTGAGGGCCGGGCACCCCTTCACATGACACGGGGTGTGAGGGCCGGGCACCTTTTCAGTGCCATGACCCGGGGTATGAGGGCTGGGCACGCCTTCAGAGCTATAACCCTGGGTGTGAGGGCCGGGCATTTTTTCAGTGATATGACCCTGGGTGTGAGGGACGGGCACCCCTTCAATGATATGACCCGGGGCGTGAGGGCCGGGCACTCGTTTAGCTCTATGACCACGGGTGTGAGGAACGGGCATACCTTCAGTGCCATGACCCGGGATGTGAGGGCCGGTCACTCGTTCAGTGCCATGACCCGGGGTGTGAGGGCCGGTCCCTCCTTCAGTGCCATGACCCGGGGGGTGAGGGCCGGGCACTCGTTTAGCTCTATGACCAGGGGTGTGAGGGCCGGGCATACCTTCAGTGCCATGGCCAGGGGTGTGACGGCCGGGCACTGCTTCAGTGCCATGACCCGGGGTGTGAAGGCCGGGCACCCCTTCAGTGACATGACCCAGTGCGTCAGGGCCGGACACCCCTTCAGTGCCATGAGCCGGGGTGTGAGTGCCAGGCACCCCTTCAGCACCATTACCCACAGTGTTAGGGCCGGGCTCGATTTCAGTGCGAAGAATCGGGGTGTGAGGGCCGGTCACCCCATCAGCACCATGACCCGGGGTGTGATTGCCAGGAACCGCTTCAACCCTATGACCCGGGGTGTGAGGGCCGGGCACCCCTCAGGCACCATGACCCGAGGTGTGAGGGCCGGGCACCCCTTCAGTGCCATGAATCGGGGTGTGAAAGCCGGGAACCCCTTCAGCACCATGACCCGGGGTGTAAGGGCCAGGCACTCCTTCAGTGCCATGACCCTGGGTGTGAGTGCCAGGCACCCATACAGTGCTTTGAAAAAGGGTGTGTGGTCCGGGAACCCCTTCACTTGACCCGGGGTGTGAGCGCCGGGCACCCCATAAGTGACATGAGCCAGGGTGTGGGGGCAGGGCACCCCTACAGTATTATGAACCGGGGTGTGAGGGCCGGGCACCTCTTCACATGACCCGGGGTGTAAGGGCCAGGCACCCCATTAGCACCATGACCCGGGGTGTGAGGAACAGGCACCCCTTCAGTGAAATCACCGGGGGTGTGAGAGCTGGGCACCCCTTCATTGACATAACCCGGGATGATGGCCGGGCACCCTTTCAGTGACATGCCCCGGGGTGTGAGAGCCGGGCACCCCTCCAGCACCATGACCCGGGATGAGGGCCGGGCACCCTTTCAGTAACATGACCCGGGGTGTGAGGGCCGGGCACCCCTCCAGCACCATGACCCGGGGTGTGAGGGCCGGGAACCCCTTCAGTGTCATGACCCGGGGTGTGAGGGCCGGGCACCCCTCCAGCACCATGACCTGGGGTGCGAGGGCCGGGAACCACTTTAGTGCCATGACCCGGGGTGTGAGGGCCGACACTTTTCAATGACATGACCTGATGATGGTCGGGCACCCTTTCAGTGACATGCCCCTGGGTGTGAGAGCCGGGCACCCTCCAGCACCATGACCTGATGAGTGGGCCGGGCACCCTTCAGTAACATGACCCGGGGTGTGAAGGCCGGGCACCCCTCCAGCACCATGACCCGGGGTGTGAGGGCCGGGAACCCCTTCAGTGCCATGACTCCGGGTGAGGGGCCGCACCCCTTCAATGATATGACTCGGGTTTGAGGGCCGGACACCCTTTCAGTGACATGACCCGGGTGTGGAGGTTCGGGCACACCCAGCACCATGACCCGGGTGAGGTTCCGGGCACACTCAGTGCCATGACCCAGGGTGTGAGGGCTGGGAACCCCTTCAGCACCATGATCCAGGGTGTTGAGTCGCAACCGATTTCAGTGCCAAACGGGTGTGAGGGCCGGGCACCCCTTTAGTGACATGACCCGGGGTGTGAGGGCCGGGCACCCCTCAGACACCATGACCCGGGTTTTGAGGGTTGGGGACCTTTTCAGTGCCATGAATCGGGGTGTGAAAGCCGAGCATCCCTTCAGCACCATGATCCGGGGTGTGAGGGCCAGGCACCCCTGCAGTGACATGACCCTGGGTGTGAGGGACGGGCACCCCTCCACCACCATGACCGGGGTGTAAGGGCCGGGAACCGTTTCAACCCCATGACCCGTGGTGTGAGGGCTGGGCACCCCTTTAGGTCCATGACCTGGGGTGTGAGGGCCGTGCACACCTTCAGTGCCATGACCCGGGGTGTGAGGGCCGGGCACCCTCTCAGTGTCATGAACCGGGGTGTGAGGGCCCGGCACCCTTTCAGTGCCATGAAACGGGGTGTGAGGTCCGGGCACCCCTACAGTGCTGCGAACTGGGGTGTGAGGGCCGGGCACCCCTTCACATGACCCGGGGTGTGAGGGTCCGGCACCACTTAAGTGCCAAGAATCGGGGTGTGAGGGCCGGGAACCCCATCAGCACCATGACCCGGGGTGTGATGGCAGGGAACCGCTTCAACCCCATGACCCGGGGTGTGAGGGCCAGGCACCCCTCAGGCACCATGACCCGAGGTGTGAGGGCCGGGCACCCCTTCAGTGCCAGGAATCGGGGTGTGATAGCCGGGAACCCCTTCAGCACCATGACCCGGGGTGTGAGGGCCAGGCACCCCTTCAGTGCCATGACCCGGGGTGTGAGGGCCGGGCACCCCTTCAGTGACATGAACCGGGGTGTGAGGGCCGGGCACCCCTCCAGCACCATGACCCGGGTTGTAAGGGCCGGGAACCGCTTCAACCCCATGATCCGTGGTGTGAGGGCCGGACACCCCTTTAGGTCCATGACCCGGGGTGTAAGGGCCGGGAACCGCTTCAACCCCATGATCCGTGGTGTGAGGGCCGGACACCCCTTTAGGTCCATGACCCGGGGTGTGAGGGCCGTGCACCCTTTAAGTGCCATGACCCGGGGTGTGAGGGCCGGGGACCCTTTCAGTGTCATGACCCGGGGTGTGAGGGCCGGGCACCCCTCCAGCACAATGAACCGGGGTGTGAGGGCCGGGAACCCCTTCAGTGTCATGACCCGGGGTGTGAGGGCCGGGCACCCCTCCAGCACCATGACCCGGGGTGTGAGGGCCGGGAACCCCTTCAGTGCCATGGCCCGGGGTGTGAGGGCCGGGCACCCCTTCAATGACATGACCCGGGGTTTGAGGGCCGGACACCCTTTCAGTGACATGACCCGGGGTGTGAGGTTCGGGCACACCTCCAGCACCATGACCCGGGGTGTGAGGTTCGGGCACACCTTCAGTGCCATGAACGGGGTGTGAGGGCCGGGCACCCCTTCAGCACCATGATCCAGAGTGTTAGGGCCGGGCTCGATTTCAGTGCCAAGAACCGGGGTGTGAGGGCCGGGCACCCCAACAGCAACATAACCCGGGGTGTGAGGTTCGGGCGAACCTCCAGCACCATGATCCGGGGTGTGAAGTTCGAGCACACCTTCAATTACATGACCCTGGGTGTGAGGGCCGGGCACCCCTTTAGAGACATGACCCGGGGTGTGAAAGCCGGGCATCCTTCCCCAGCACCATGACCCGGGGTGTGAGGGCCAGGCACCCCTGCAGTGCCTTGACCCGGGGTGTGAGGGATGGACACACCTCCAGCACCATGACCCGGGGTGTGAGGGCTGGGAACCGTTTCAACCCCATGACCCGTGGTGTGAGGGCTGGGCACCCCTTTAGGTCCATGACCTGGGGTGTGAGGGCCGTGCACCCCTTCAGTGCCATGACCCGGGGTGTGAGGGCCGGGCACCCCTTCAGTGCCATGAGTCGGGGTGTGAGGGCCTGGCACCCTTTCAGTGCTGGCGCGAAACGGTGTGAGGTCCGGCACCCCTACAGTGACATGTAATTCCGGGAAGTGGAGGCCAAGCACCCTCCAGCACTATGATCCGGGGTGTGGCGCCGGGAACCGCTTCAACCCTCGCGATCCGTTGTGAGGGCTGGACACCTTTAGGTCCATGACTCCGGGGTGTGGGAGGGGGCTGTGCACTTTTAAGTGCTATGACTCCGGGGTGTGAGGGCTGGGGACTTTCAGTGCCATGAATCGGTGTGAAAGCTGGCACCCTTTCAGCACCATGACCGGGGTGGAGGGCCAGGCACCCCTTCAGTGCCGTGATCCGGGGTGTGAGGGCTGGGCACCTTCAGTGACATGACCCGGGGTGTGAGGGCCGGGCATTCTCCAGCACCCGACCTGGGGTGGAGGCTGAACCGCGTCAACCCCATGATCCGTGGTGTGAGGGCCGGGCACCCCTTTAGGTCCATGACCCGGGGTGTGAGGGCCGTGCACCCTCTCAGTTCCATGACCCGGGGTGTGAGGGCCGGGCACCCCTCAGACACCATGACCCGGGTTTTGAGGGTCGGGGACCTTTTCAGTGCCATGAATCGGGGTGTGAAAGCCGAGCATCCCTTCAGCACCATGACCCGGGGTGTGAGGGCCAGGCACCCCTGCAGTGCCATGACCCTGGGTGTGAGGGACGGGCACCCCTCCACCACCGTGACCCGGGGTGTGAGGGCCGGGAACCGATTCAACCCCATGACCCATGGTGTGAGGGCTGGGCACCCCTTTAGGTCCATGACCTGGGGTGTGAGGGCCGTGCACCCCTTCAGTGCCATGACCCGGGGTGTGAGGGCCGGGCACCCTCTCAGTGTCATGAACCGGGGTGTGAGGGCCCGGCACCCTTTCAGTGCCATGAAACGGTGTGTGAGGTCCGGGCACCCCTACAGTGCTGTGAACTGGTGTGTGGGCCGGGCACCCCTTCACATGACCCGGAGTGTGAGGGTCCGGCACCACTTCAGTGAAATGAATCGGGGTGTGAGGGCCGGGCACCCCTTCAGCACCATTACCCAGAGTGTTATGGCCGGGCTCGATTTCAGTGCCAAGAATCGGGGTGTGAGGGCCGGGAACCCCATCAGCACCATGACCCGGGGTGTGATGGCCGGGAACCGCTTCAACCCCATGACCCGGGGTGTGAGGGCCGGGCACCCCTTCAGTGCCAGGAATCGGGGTGTGAAAGCCGGGAACCCCTTCAGCACCATGACCCGGGGTGTGAGGGCCAGGCACCCCTTCAGTGCCATGACCCGGGATGTGAGTGCCAGGCACCCATACAGTGCTTTGAAAAAGGGTGTGTGGTCCGGGCACCCCTTCACTTGACCCGGGGTATCATGGCCGGGCACCCCTCCAGACCCTTGACCCGAGGTGTGAGCGCCGGGCACCCCATAAGAGACATGAGCCGGGGTGTGGGGGCAGGGGACCCCTACAGTGTTATGAACCGGGGTGTGAGGGCCGGGCACCTCTTCACATGACCCGGGGTGTAAGGGCCAGGCACCCCATTAGCACCATGACCCAGGGTGTGAGGGCGGGGCACCCCTTCAGTAACATGACCCGGGTGTGTGAGATTCGGGCACCCCTGCAGTGCCATGACCCTGGGTGTGAGGGACGGGCATTTCTCCACCACCATGACCCGGGGTGTGAGGGCCGGGAACCACTTCAGTGCCATGACCCGGGGTGTGAGGGCCGGGGACCCCTTCAATGACATGACCCGGGGTTTGAGGGCCGGACACCCTTTCAGTGACATGACCCATGGTGTGAGGTTCGGGTACACCTCCAGCACCATGACCCGGGGTGTGAGGTTCTGGCACCCCTTCAGCACCATGATCCAGGGTGTTAGGGCCGGGCTCGATTTCAGTGCCAAGAACCGGGGTGTGAGGGCCGGGCACCCCATCAGCACCATAACCCGGGGTGTGAGGTTCGGGCACACCTTCAATGACTTGACCCGGGGTGTGAAGTTCGGGCACACCTTCAATGACATGACCCGGGGTTTGAGGGCCGGGCACCCCTTTAGTGACATGACCCGGGGTGTGAGGGCCGGGCACCCCTCAGACACCATGACCCGGGTTTTGAGGGTCGGGGACCTTGTCAGTGCCATGAATCGGGGTGTGAAAGCCGAGCATCCCTTCAGCACCATGATCCGGGGTGTGAGGGCCAGGCACCCCTGCAGTGACATGACCCTGGGTGTGAGGGACGGGCACCCCTCCACCACCATGGCCCGGGGTGTGAGGGCCGGGAACCGTTTCAACCCCATGACCCGTGGTGTGAGGGCTGGGCACCCCTTAAGGTCCATGACCTGGGGTGTGAGAGCCGTGCACCCCTTCAGTGCCATGACCCGGGGTGTGAGGGCCGGGCACCCTCTCAGTGTCATGACCCGGGGTGTGAGGGCCCGGCACCCTTTCAGTGCCATGAAACGGGGTGTGAGGTCCGGGCACCCCTACAGTGACATGACCCGGGGTGTGAGGGCCGGGCACCCCTCCAGCACCATGATCCGGGGTGTAAGGGCCGGGAACCGCTTCAACCCCATGATCCGTTGTGTGAGGGCCGGACACCCCTTTAGGTCCATGACCCGGGGTGTGAGGGCCGTGCACCCTTTAAGTGCCATGACCCGGGGTGTGAGGGCCGGGGACCCTTTCAGTGCCGCGGTAGGTGTGGCAGACTTTATAGCACCATGACCCCGGGGTGTGAGGGCGGGCACCTTCAGTGCCGTGACCGGGGTGTGAGGGCCAGGCACCTTCAGTGACATGACCCGGGGTGTGAGGCCAGGCATTCTTGGCACACCATGACGGGGTGTGAGGGCGAACGCGTCCGCCCCGTCCGTGGTGGGGCTGCTGATTACCATGACCCGGGGTGTGAGGCCGTGCACTGCGATTTCCATGACCCGGGGTGTGAGGGCCGTGCACCCTTTCAGTTCCATGACCCGGGGTGTGAGGGCCGGGCACCCCTCAGACACCATGACCCGGGTTTTGAGGGTCGGGGACCTTTTCAGTGCCATGAATCGGGGTGAGAAAGCCGAGCATCCCTTCAGCACCATGACCCGGGGTGTGAGGGCCAGGCACCCCTGCAGTGCCATGACCCTGGGTGTGAGGGACGGGCACCCCTCCACCACCATGACCCGGGGTGTGAGGGCCGGGAACCGTTTCAACCCCATGACCCATGGTGTGAGGGCTGGGCACCCCTTTAGGTCCATGACCTGGGGTGTGAGGGCCGTGCACCCCTTCAGTGCCATGACCCGGGGTGTGAGGGCCGGGCACCCTCTCAGTGTCATGAACCGGGGTGTGAGGGCCCGGCACCCTTTCAGTGCCATGAAACGGTGTGTGAGGTCCGGGCACCCCTACAGTGCTGTGAACTGGTGTGTGGGCCGGGCACCCCTTCACATGACCCGGAGTGTGAGGGTCCGGCACCACTTCAGTGAAATGAATCGGGGTGTGAGGGCCGGGCACCCCTTCAGCACCATTACCCAGAGTGTTATGGCCGGGCTCGATTTCAGTGCCAAGAATCGGGGTGTGAGGGCCAGGAACCCCATCAGCACCATGACCCGGGGTGTGATGGCAGGGAACCGCTTCAACCCCATGACCCGGGGTGTGAGGGCCGGGCACCCCTCAGGCACCATGACCCGAGGTGTGAGGGCCGGGCACCCCTTCAGTGCCATAAATCGGGGTGTGAAAGCCGGGAACCCCTCCAGCACCATGACCCTAGGTGTGAGCGCCGGGCACCCCATAAGTGACATGAGCCGGGGTGTTGGGGCAGGGCACCCCTACAGTGTTATGAACCGGGGTGTGAGGGCCGGGCACCTCTTCACATGACCCGGTGTGTAAGGGCCAGGCACTCCATTAGCACCATG
>NW_024751549.1:0-15828 GCF_018991925.1 Homarus americanus
CCTCATCGAGTACAACAAAGGCCCCTGATCAAGTATATCAAAGCCCCCTAATCGAGTATAACAATGGCCCCTGATCGAGTATAACAAAGTCACCTGATCGAGTATAACAAAGTCCCCAAGTCGAGTATAACAAACTCCACTGATCGAGTATAATAAAGTCCACTGATCGAGTATAACAACGCCCCCTCATCGAAAATAACAAATTTACCTGATCGAGTGTAAGAAAGTCCCCTCATCGAGTATAACAAAGGCCCCTCATCGAGAATAGCAAATTCCCCTGATCGAATATATTAAATTCCCTGATCGAGTATAACAAAGTCCACTCATCCAGTATAACAAAGTCCCTTGATTGAGAATAAGAAAGTCTCCTGATCGCGTATAACAAAGTCCCCTGATAGAGTATAACAATGACCCCTGATCGAGTATAACAAAGTCACCTCATCGAGTATATTAAAGCCCCCTAATCGAGTATAATAAAGTCCCCTGATCGAGTATAACAAAGTCACCTGATCGAGTATAACAAAGTCCCCAAATCGAGTATAACAAACTCCACTGATCGAGTATAACAAAGTTCCCTGATCGAGTATAATAAAGTCCCCTGATAGAGTATAAATAAAGTTCTCTGATCAGGAAGGCAAAAACGGCTCGATTCTACAAAAAAGTCCCTGATCAAGTATAAAACAAAGCCTCTCATCGAAAGAGTAACAGTTTGATCGAAAGTATAAATACTGTGCTATCTTGATCAAGTATAACAAAGTCCCCTAATCGAGTATAACAAAGTCCCCTAATCGAGTATAACAAAGGCCCCTCATCGAGTACAACAAAGGCCCCAGGTCGAGTATAACAAAGTCCCCTGATCGAGTATAACAAAGTCCACTGATCGAGTATAACAAAGCTCCTTGATCGAGCATAACAAAGTCCCCTGATCGAGTATAACAAAGTCGCCTGATCGAGTATAACAAAAACTCCTCATCGAATATAACAAAGGCCCCTGATCGAGTATAACAAAGTCCCCTGATCGAGTATATCAAAGTCCAGATCGAATATAACAAAGGCCCCTGATCGAGTATAACAAAGTCCCCAGATTGAGTATAAGAAAGCCCTCCGATCGAGTATAACAAAGGCCCCTGATCGAGTATAACAAAGTCACCTGGTTGTGTATAACAAAGTCCCCTGATCGAGTATAACAAAGGCCCCTAATCGAGTAAAACAAAGTCCCCTGATTGTGTATAACAAAGTCCCCTGATCGAGTATAATAATTCATCATATAGCAGTCCCCTGACGAGTGGCATTAAAGTCCCCTGATCGAGTATAACAAAGTCCACCAATCTCAGTCTCTACTAACTATAACAAAGTCCCCTAATCGAGTATAACAAAGTCCCCTGATCGAGTATAACAAAGTCCCCTGAAGGAGTATAACAAATTCCCCTGATCGAGTATAAAACAGTCTCCTCATCGAGTACAACAAAGGCCCCTGATCGAGTATAAGAAAGTCGCCTGATCAAGTATAATAAAGCCCCCTCATCGAGTATAACAAAGTCCCCTGATCGAGTATAACAAAGTCCCCTGATCGAGTATAACAAAGTCCCCTAATCGAATAAAACAAAGTCCACTGATCAGGTATAACAAAGTCCCCTGATCGAGTATAACAAAATCCCCTAATCGAGAATAAAAAAGCCCCCTGATCGAAAATAACAAAATCCCCTGATCGAGTGTAAGAAAGTCTCCTGAACGAGTATAACAAAGATCCCTGATCGAGTATAACAAAGTCCCCTGATAGAGTATAACAAAGCCCCCTCATCGAGTATAACAAAGTCACCTGACCGAGTATAACAAAGCCCCCAGAACGAGTATAACAAAGTTCCCTGATCGAGTATAACAAAGTCCCCTGATAGAGTATAACAAACTTCCCTGACAGAGTAAAGCAAAGTCCCCTAATAGAGTATAACAAAGCCCCCCTCATCAAGTATAACAAAGTCACCTAACCGAGTATAACAAAGCCCCCTGAACGAGTATAACAAAGATCCCTGATCGAGTATAACATAGGCCCCTTATCCCGTTATCAAGTATAAGAAAGTTCCCTTATCGAGTGTAATAAAGGCCCCTGATCGAGTATAACAAAGTCCCGTGATCGAGTACAACAGTTTCGATCGAGTACAACAAAGGCCCTCATCGAGTACAAATAAAGGCCCCTCATCGAGTATAAATAAAGTCCTCTACTGAAGAATAAATAACAAACTTCATCGAGTATAACAAAAACTTCGATCGAGTATATAACAAAGTCCTGATCAAGTATACCAAATTTCAAATCGAGAATAACAAAGTCCCCATCGAGTATAAATAAAGGCCCTTATCGAGTATAAATTAAAGCCCCATGATCGCATAGCAAAGTCCCCTAATCGAGTATTAAAGTCCCCTGATCGAGTATAACAAATTCCCACTGATCGAGCATAAAAAGTCCTGATCAACTATAACAAAGTCCCATGATCGAGTATAACAAAGTCCCCTGATCGAGTAAAACAAAGTCCCCAGATCGAGTATAACAAATTCCCCTGATCGAGTATAACAAAGTCCCCTCATCGAGTATAACAAAGGCCCCATATCGAGTATAACAAACTTCCCTGATCGAGTATAGCAAAGTCCCCTCATAGAGTATAACACAGCCCCCTCATCGAGTATAACAAAGTCACATGACCGAGTATAAGAAAGCCCCCTGAACGAGTATAACAAAGATCCCTGATCGAGTATAACAAAAGCCCCTTATCGAGTATAACAAAGATTCCTGATCGAGTGTAATAAAGGCCCCTGATCGAGTATAACAAAGTCCCGTGATCGAGTACAACAAAGGCCCTTGATCGAGTACAATAAAGGCCCCTCATCGAGTACAACAAAGGCCCCTAATCGAGTATAACAAAGTCCCTTCATCAAGAATAACAAAGCCCTCATCGAGTATAACAAAATCCCCTGATCAAGTATAACACTCCCCTGATCAAGTATAATAATTTCCCCTTAGTGAGAATAACAAAGTCCCCTCATCGAGTATAACAAAGGCCCCTTATCGAGTATAACAAAGTCACCTGAACGAGTATAACAAAGCCCCCTGGACGAGTATAACAAAGATGCCTGATCGAGTATGACAAAGTCCCCTGATAGAGGATAACAAAGTTCCCTGATCGAGTAAGGCAAACTCCCCTGATCGAGTATATTAAAGTCCCCTGATCGAGTATAACAAAGTCCACTCATCTAGTATAACAAAGTCCCCTGATCAAGTATAACAAAGCCCCTGATCGAGTATAACAAAGGGCCCTGATCAAGTATAACAAAGTCCCCTGATCGAGTATAACAAAGGCCCCTGATCGAGTACAACAAAGGCCCCTGGTCGAGTATAACAAAAGTCCCCTGACCAAGAATAAATAAAGAAACCTGATCGAGAGCAACAAAGTCCCCAGATCCAGAGCAACAGCAAAAAGTCCCCGATAGAGTAAAACAAAGGCCCCTCATCGAGTATAACAACAAAGTCCCCTGATAGAGTATAACAAGTCCACTACATCCAGTATAACAAAGACCTTGGTCGAAAGAGCAACAAAGTCCCTGATCGAGTATAATAAAGTCCCCCGATCAGGTATACCAAAGCCCCTCATCGAGTATAACAAAGTCCCCTCATCGAGTATAACAACAATGTCCCTAATCGAGTGCCAAACAGCCCCCTGATCGAGCAACAATGACCCTGATCGAGTATAACAAAGTCGCCTGATCGAGACAACAAAGTCCCTAGATTGAGTATAACAGTCCTCCGATCGAGTATAACAAAGGCCCCTGATCGAGTATAACAAAGTCCCCTGGTTGTGTATATCAAAGTCCCCTGATCGAGTATAACAAAGGCCCCTAATCGAGTAAAACAAAGTCCCCTGATTGTGTATAACAAAGTCTCCTCATCGAGTATAACATAGGCCCCTCATCGAGTATAGCAAAGTCCCCTGATCGAATATATTAAAGTCCCCTGATCGAGTACAACAAAGTCCACTGATCTGCCCTCATCAACTATAACAAAGTCCCCTAATCGAGTATAACAAAGTCCCCTGATCGAGTATAACAAAGTCCCCTGAAGGAGTATAACAAATTCCCCTGATCGAGTATAAAAAAGTCCCCTCATCGAGTATAACAAAGGCCCCTTTTCGAGTATAACAAAGGCCCCTCATCGAGTACAACAAAGGCCCGTGATCGAGTATAAGAAAGTCGCCTGATCAAGTATAATAAAGCCCCCTCATCGAGTATAACAAAGTCCCCTGATCGAGTATAACAAAGTCCCCTGATCGAGTATAACAAAGTCCCCTGATCGAGTATAACAAGTCCCCTGATCGAGTATAACAAAGTCTCCTGATCGAATAAAACAAAGTCCACTGATCAGGTATAACAAAGCCCCCTGATCAAGTATAACAAAGTCCCCTAATCGAGTATAACAAAGCCCCCTGATCGAAAATAACAAAATCCCCTGATCGAGTGTAAGAAAGTCTCCTGAACGAGTATAACAAAGATCCCTGATCGAGTATAACAAAGTCCCCTGATAGAGTATAACAAAGCCCCCTCATCGAGTATAACAAAGTCACCTGACCGAGTATAACAAAGCCCCCAGAACGAGTATAACAAAGATCCCTGATCGAGTATAACAAAGGCCCCTTATCCCCTTATCAAGTATAACAAAGTTCCCTCATCGAGTGTAATAAAGGCCCCTGATCGAGTATAACAAAGTCCCGTGATCGAGTACAACAAAGGCCCCTGATCGAGTACAACAAAGGCCCCTCATCGAGTACAACAAAGACCCCTCATCGAGTATAACAAAGTCCCCTCATCAAGAATAACAAAGCCCCTCATCGAGTATAACAAAATCCCCTGATCGAGTATAACAAAGTCCCCTGATCAAGTATAACACATTCCCCAAATCGAGAATAACAAAGTCCCCTCATCGAGTATAACAAAGGCCCCTTATCGAGTATAACAAAGCCCCATGATCGAGTATAGCAAAGTCCCCTGATCGAGTATATTAAAGTCCCCTGATCGAGTATAACAAATTCCACTGATCGAGTATAAAAAGTCCCCTCATCGAGTATAAGAAAGTCTCCTGATCGAGTATAACAAAGTCCCCTGATCGAGTATAACAAAGTCACCTGAACGAGTATAACAAAACCCCCTGAACGAGTATAACAAAGTTCCCTGATCGAGTATAACAAAGTCCCCTGATAGAGTATAACAAAGTTCCCTGATCGAGTAAGGCAAAGTTCACTAATCTAGAATAAAAAAGTCCCCTGATCAAGTATAACAAAGCCCCCTCATCGAGTATAACAAAGCCCCCTGATCGAGTATAACAAAGGGCCCTGAACAAGTATAACAAAGTCCCCTAATCGAGTATAACAAAGTCCCCTAATCGAGTATAACAAAGGCCCCTTATCGAGTATAACAAAGGCCCCTGATCGAGTACAACAAAGGCCCCTCATCGAGTACAACAAAGGCCCCAGGTCGAGTATAACAAAGTCCCCTGATCGAGTATAACAAAGTCCACTGATCGAGTATAACAAAGCCCCTTGATCGAGCATAACAAAGTCCCCTGATCGAGTATAACAAAGTCCCCTGTTCAGGTATAACAAAGCCCCTCATCGAGTATAACAAAGTCCCCTTATCGAGTATAACAAACTCCCCTAATCGAGTATAACAATGGCCCCTTATCGGGTATAATAAAGGCCCTTGATCGAGTAAAACAAAGCCCCCTCATCGAGTACAACAAAGACCCCTAATCGAGTATAACAAAGTCCCCTGATCGAGTATAACAAAGGCTCCTCATCGAATATAACAAAGGCCCCTAATCGAGTTAACAAAGTCCCCTGATCGAGTATAACAAAGTCCCCGATCGAGTATAACAAAGGCCACAGATCGAGTATAACAAAGTCCCCAGATTGAGTATAACAAAGTCCCCTGATCGAGTATAACAAAGGCCCCTGAACGAGTATAACAACATGCCCCTCATCGAGTATAGCAAAGTCCCCTGATCGAGTATATTAAAAAGTCCCCTGATCGAGTATAACAAAGTCCACTGATGTAACCTGATCAAGTACAACAAATTCCCCTGAACGAGTATAACAAAGGCCCCTCATCAAGTATAGCAAAGTCCCCTGATCGAGTATAACAAAGTCCCTTGATCGAGTATAACAAAGTCCCCTGATCGAGTATAACAAAGTTTCCTAATCGAGTACAACAAAGTCCCCTGATCGAGTATAACAAAGTCCCCTGATCGAGTATAACAAATTCCCCTGATCGAGTATAACAAAAGTCCCTTATCGAGTATAACAAAAGTCCCTTATCGAGTATAACAAAGGCCCCTCATCGAGTACAACAAAGGCCCATGATCAAGTATAACAAAGCCCCCTAATCGAGTATAACAAAGTCCCCTTATCGAGTATAACAAAGTCACCTGATCGAGTATAACAAAGTCCCCAAATCGAGTATAACAAACTGCACTGATCGAGTATAATAAAGTCCACTGATCGAGTATAACAACGCCCCCTCATCGAAAATAACAAATTTCCCTGATCGAGTGTAAGAAAGTCCCCTCATCGAGTATAACAAAGGCCCCTCATCGAGAATAGCAAATTCCCCTGATCGAGTATATTAAATTCCCTGATCGAGTATAACAAAGTCCACTCATCCAGTATAACAAAGTCCCTTGATTGAGAATATGAAAGTCTCCTGATCGCGTATAACAAAGTCCCCAGATAGAGTATAACAAAGACCCCTGATCGAGTATAACAAAGTCACCTCATCGAGTATATTAAAGTCCCCTTATCAAGTATAACAAAGTCCACTGATCGACTATAACAAAGTCCCCTTATCAAGAATAACAAAGCCCCTCATCGAGTATAACAAAATCCCCTGATCAAGTATAACAGCCCCCTGATCAAGTATAACAAATTCCCCTAAGTGAGAATAACAAAGTCCCCTCATCGAGTATAACATAGGCCCCTTATCAAGTATAACAAAGCCCCCTAATCGAGTATAGCAAAGTCCCCTGATCGAGTATAACATAGGCCCCTTATCGAGTATAACAAAGCCCCCTGATCGAGTATAAAAAGTCCCCTCATCGAGTATAACAAAGTCCCCTTATCGAGTATAACAATGTCACCTGAACGAGTATAACAAAGCCCCCTGAACGAGTACAACAAAGATGCCTGATCGAGTATAACAAAGTCCCCTGATAGAGGATAACAAAGTTCCCTGATCGAGTATATTAAAGTCCCCTGATCGAGTATAACAAAGTCCACTCATCTAGTATAACAAAGTCCCCTGATCAAGTATAACAAAGCCCCCTGATCGAGTATAACAAAGTCCCCTCATCGAGTATAACAAAGGGCCCTGATCAAGTATAACAAAGTCCCATGATCGAGTATAACAAAGTCCCTTAATCGAGTATAACAACTGCCCCTTATCGAGGATAACAAAGGCCCCTGATCGAGTACAACAAAGGCCCCTGGTCGAGTATAACAAAGTCCCCTGATCAAGAATAACAAAGAAAACTGAGCGAGTATAACAAAGTCCCCAGATCCAGTATAACAAAGTCCCCTCATCGAGTATAACAAAGTCCCCTGATAGAGTATAACAAAGTCCACTGATCCAGTATAACAAAGACCCTTGGTCGAGCATAACAAAGTCCCCTGATCGAGTATAACAAAGTCCCCTGATCAAGTATAACAAAGTCCCCTGATCAAGTATAACAAAGTCCCTCATCGAGTATAACAAAGTCCCCTTATCGAGTATAACAAAGTCCCTGATCGAGTATAACAATTGGCTCCTTATCGAGTATAACAATGGCCCCTGATCGAGTACAACAAAGCCCCCTGATCGAGTACAACAATGACCTCTGATCGAGTATAACAAAGTCGCCTGATCGAGTATAACAAAGCCTCCTCATCGAATATAACAAAGGCCCCTGATCGAGTATAACAAAGTCCCCTGATCGAGTATATCAAAGTCCAGATCGAATATAACAAAGGCCCCTAATCGAGTAAAACAAAGTCCCCTGATTGTGTATAACACAGTCCCCTGATCGAGTATAACATAGGCCCCTCATCGAGTATAGCAAAGTCCCCTGATCGAGTATATTAAAGTCCCCTGATCGAGTATATCCAAGTCCACTGATCTGCCCTCATCAACTATAACAAAGTCCCCTAATCGAGTATAACAAAGTCCCCTGATCGAGTATAACAAAGTCCCCTGAAAGAGTATAACAAATTCCCCTTATCGAGTATAACAAAGGCCCCTCATCGAGTACAACAAAGGCCCGTGATCGAGTATAAGAAAGTCGCCTGATCAAGTATAATAAAGCCCCCTCATCGAGTATAACAAAGTCCCCTGATCGAGTATAACAAAGTCCCCTGATCGAGTATAACAAGTCCCCTGATCGAGTATAACAAAGTCCCCTGATCGAATAAAACAAAGTCCACTGATCAGGTATAACAAAGTCCCCTGATCGAGTATAACAAAGTCCCCTAATCGAGTATAACAAAGCCCCCTAATCGAAAATAACAAACTCCGCTGATCGAGTGTAAGAAAGTCTCCTGAACGAGTATAACAAAGATCCCTGATCGAATATAACAAAGTCCCCTGATAGAGTATAACAACGCCCCGTCATCGAGTATAACAAAGTCAGCTGACCGAGTATAACAAAGCCCCCAGAACGAGTATAACAAAGATCCCTGATCGAGTATAACAAAGTCCCCTGATAGAGTATAACAAACTTCCCTGACAGAGTAAAGCAAAGTCCCCTAATAGAGTATAACAAAGCCCCCCTTATCGAGTATAACAAAGTCACCTGACCGAGTATAACAAAGCCCCCTGAATAAGTATAACAAAGATCCCTGATCGAGTATAACAAAAGCCCCTTATCCCCTTATCAAGTATAACAAAGTTCCCTGATCGAGTGCAATAAAGGCCCCTGATCGAGTATAAAAAAGTCCCGTGATCGAGTACAACAAAGGCCCCTGATCGAGTACAACAAAGGCCCCTCATCGAGTACAACAAAGGCCCCTGATCGAGTATAACAAAGTCCCCTCATCAAGAATAACAAAGCCCCTCATGGAGTATAACAAAATCCCCTGATCGAGTATAACAAAGTCCCCTGATCAAGTATAACAAATTCCCCAAATCGAGAATAACAAAGTCCCCTCATCGAGTATATTAAATTCCCTGATCGAGTATAACAAAGTCCACTCATCCAGTGTAACAAAGTCCACTCATCCAGTGTAACAAAGTCCCTTGATTGAGAATAAGAAAGTCTCCTGATCGCGTATAACAAAATCCCCTGATAGAGTATAACAAAGACCCCTGATCGAGTATAACAAAGTCCCCTCATCGAGTATATTAAAGTCCCCTTATCAAGTATAACAAAGTCCACTGATCGACTATAACAAAGTCCCCTGATCAAGTATAACAAAGTCCCCTCATCGAGTATAAGAAAGCCGCCTCATCGAGTATAACAAAAGCCCTGATCAAGTATAACAAAGTCCCCTGATCGAGTATAACAAAGTCCCCTGATCGAGTATAACAAAGTCCCCTGATCGAGTATAACAAAGTCCCCTGATCGAGTAAAACAAAGTCCACTGATCGGATATAACAAAGTTCCCTGATCGAGTATAACAAAGTCCCCTAATCGAGTATAACAAAGCCCCTTGATCGAGTAAAACAAAGTCCACTGATCGGGCATAACAAAGTCCCCTGATCGAGTATAACAAATTCCCTAATCGAGTATAACAAATTCCCTAATCGAGTATAACAAAGCCCCTTGATCGAAAATAACAAATTCCCCTGATCGAGTGTAAGGAAGTCCCCTGATCGAGTATAACAAAGCCCCCTGAACAATGTATAACAAAGATCCCTGATCGAGTATAACAAAGTCCCCTGATAGAGTATAACAAAGCCCCCTCATCGTGTATAACAAAGTCACCTGACCGAGTATAACAAAGCCCCCTGAACGAGTATAACAAAGATCCCTGATCGAGTATAAAAAAGTCCCCTGAACGAGTATAACAAAGTCCCCTGAACGAGTATAACAAAGTCCCCTAATCGAGTATATTAAAGTCCCCTTATCGAGTATAACAAAGTCCACTGATAGAGTATAACAAAGCCGCCTCATCGAGTATAACAAAGTCACCTGACCGAGTATAACAAAGCCCCCTGAACGAGTATAACAAAGATCCCTAATCGAGTATAACAAAGTTGCCTGATAGAGTATAAAAAAGCCCCCTCATCGAGTATAGCAAACTCACCTGACCGAGTATAACAAAGCCCCCTGAACGAGTATAACAAAGATCCCTAATCGAGTATAACAAAGTCCCCTGATAGAGTATAACAAAGCCCCCTCATCGAGTATAACAAAATCCCCTAATCGAGTATAACAAAGTCCCCTGAACGAGTATAACAAAGTCCCCTGATCGAGTATATTAAAGTCCCCTTATCGAGTATAACAAAGCCCCCTGAACGAGTATACCAAAGATCCCTAATCGAGTATAACAAAGTCCACTGATCTAGTATAACAAAGTTCCCTCATCAAGTATAACAAATTCCCCTAATCGAGAATAACAAAGTCCCCTCATCGAGTATAACAAAGGCACCCTTATCGAGTATAACAAAGCCCCCTGATCGAGTATAGCAAAGTCCCCTGATCGAGTATAACAAAGTCCCCTGATCAAGTATAACAAATTCACATAATCGAGAATAACAAAGTCCCCTCATCGAGTATAACAAAAGCCCTTATCGAGTATAACAAAGCCCCCTGATCGAGTATAGCAAAGTCCCCTGATCGAGTATAACAAAGTCCCCTATTCGAGTATAACAAATTGCCCTAATCGAGAATAACAAATTCCCCTCATCGAGTATAACAAAGGCCCCTTATCGAGTATAACAAAGCCCCCTGATCGAGTACTGTAAAGCCCCCCTGATCGAGTATAGCAAAGTCCCCTGATCGGTATAACAAAGTCCCCTCATCGAGTATAACAAAAGCCCTTATCGAGTATAACAAAGCACCCTGATCGAGTATAGCAAAGTCCCCTGATCGAGTATAACAAAGTCCCCTGATCGAGTATAACAAATTGCCCTAATCGAGAATAACAAATTCCCCTCATCGAGTATAACAAAGGCCCCTTATCGAGTATAACAAAGCCCCCTGATCGAGTATAGCAAAGCCCCCTGATCGAGTATAGCAAAGTCCCCTGATCGAGTATAACAAAGTCCCCTCATCGAGTATAACAAAGGCCCCATATCGAGTATAACAAAGACCCCTCATCGAGTATAGCAAAGTCCCCTCATCGAGTATAACAAAGTCCCCTAATCAAGTATAACAAATTCCCCTAATCGAGAATAACAAAGTCCCCTCATCGAGTATAACAAAGGCCCCTTATCGAGTATAACAAAGCCCCCTGATCGAGTATAGAGAAAGTCCCCTGATCGAGTATAACAAAGTCCCCTCATCGAGTATAACAAAGCCCCCTCATCGAGTATATTAAAGTCCCCTCATCGAGTATAACAAAGTCCCCTCATCGAGTATAACATAGCCCCCTGATCGAGTATAACAAAATCCCCTGATCGAGTATAACAAAGTCACCTGAACGAGTATAACAAAGCCCCCTGAACGAGTATAACAAAGATCCCTGATCGAGTATAACAAAGTCCCCTGATAGAGTATAACAAAGCCCCTGATCGAGCATAACCAAAGCCCCTGATCGGAAGGTATAACAAAGGGCCTGATCGAGTATAACAAACTCCCTGATCGAGTATAACAAAGTCCCTCATCGAGTATAACAAAGGCCCTTATCGAGTATAACAAACTTCCTGATCGGTATATGCATGAAGTCCCTGATAGAGGTATAACACAGCCCCTCTTCGGTATAACAAATTCCCTGATCGAGTATGACAAAGTCCCTCATCGAGTATATTAAAGTCCTTATCGAATATAACAAAGTCCTGATGGCGTATAACCAAAGCCCCTACATCGAGTATAACAAAAAACAACCTGACCGAGTATAGCGCTTCTGACGAACGTTATAACAAAGATCACTGATCGAGTATAACAAAATCCCCTGATAAAGTATAACAAAAGCCCCTGATCGAGTATAACAAAGTCCCCTCATCGAGTATAAAAAAGGCCCCTTATCGAGTATAACTAAGCCCCCTGATCGAGTATAGCAAAGTCCCCTGATCGAGTATAACAAAGTCCCCTCATCGAGTATAACAAAGGCCCCTTATCGAGTATAACAAAGCCCCTTGATCGAGTAGAGCAAAGTCCCCTGATCGAGTATAACAAAGTCCCCTGATCAAGTATAACAAATTCTCCTAATCGAGAATAACAAAGTCCCCTCATCGAGTATAACAAAGGCCCCTTATCGAGTATAACAAAGCCCCATGATCGAGTATAGCAAAGTCCCCTGATCGAGTATATCAAAGTCCCCTCATCGAGTATAACAAAGCCCCCTGATCGAGTATAACAAAGTCCCCTGATAGAGTATAACAAAGCCCCCTCATCGTGTATAACAAAGTCCCCTCATCAGGTATAACAAATTCCCCTAATCGAGAATAACAAAGTCCCCTCATCGAGTATAACAAAGCCCCCTGAACGAGTAAAACAAAGATCCCTGATCGAGAATAACAAAGTTCCCTGAACGAGTATAACAAAGTCCAATGAACGAGTATGACAAAGTCCCCTGATCGAGTATATTAAAGTCCGCTTATCGAGTATAACAAATTCCCTGATAGAGTATAACAAAGCCCCCTCATCGAGTATAACAAAGTCACCTGACCGAGTATAACAAAGCCCCCTGAACGAGTATAACAAAGATTCCTGATCGAGTATAACAAAGTACCCTTATCGAGTATAACAAAGCCCCCTGAACGAGTATAACAAAGATCCCTGATCGAGGATAACAAAGTCCGCTGAACGAGTATAACAAAGTCCCCTGATCGAGTATATTAAAGTCCCCTTATCGAGTATAACAAAGGCCCCTGATAGAGTATAACAAAGCCCCCTGAACGAGTATAACAAAGATCCCTGATCGAGTATAACAAATTCCCCTGATAGAGTATAACAAAGTCCCCTGATCGAATATAACAAAGTCCCCTGATCGGGTATAGAAAATTCCCCTGATCGAGTATATTAAATTCCCTAATCGAGTATAACAAAGTCCACTCATCGAGTATAACAAAGTCCTCTGATTGAGAATAAGAAAGTCTCCTGATCGCGTAAAACAAAGTCCCCTGATTGAGTATAACAAAGCCCCCTGATCGAGAATAATAAAGATCCCTGATCGAAGATAACAAATTCCCCTGAACGAGTATAACAAAGTCCCCTGATCGAGTATATTAAAGTCCCCTTATCGAGTATAACAAAGTCCCCTGATAGAGTATAACAAAGCCCCCTCATCGAGTATAACAAAGTCACCTGACCGAGTATAACAAAGCCATCTGAACCCGAGGTATAACAAGATCCCTGATCCGGTATAAGCAAATCCTGATAAAAAGAGTATAACAAAAGGCCCCTGATCGAGTATAACCAAGTCCCCTCGCCAGTATAACAAAAGGCCCTTATCCGGGTATAACTAAGCCCCCTGATCGAGTATATCAAAGTCCCCTGATCCCGGGTATAACAAAAGTCCCCTCATCCGAGTATAACAAAGGCCCCTTATCGAGGTATAACAAAGCCCCTGATCGGTAGGGCAGTCCCTGATCAGGTGAGCAAGTCCCCTGATCCCGGAGTATAACAAAGTCCCTCATCAGGTATAACAAAGGCCCTTATCCGAAATTATAGCAAAAGGCTAGCCCCCCTGATCAAGTATAACAAAGTCCCCTCATCGAGTACAACAAAGGCCCGAGGTCGAGTATAACAAAGTTCCCTGATCGAGTATAACAAAGTCCACTGATCGAGTATAACAAAGCTCCTTGATCGAGCATAACAAAGTCCCCTGATCGAGTATATCAAAGTCCCCTGTTCAGGTATAACAAGCCCCTCATCGAGTATAACAAAGTCCCCTTATCGAGTATATCAAAGTCCCTGATCGAGTACAACAAAGCCCCCTGATCGAGTACAACAAAGACCCCTGATCGAGTATAACAAAGTCCCCTGATCGAGTATAACAAAGGCTCCTCATCGAATATAACAAAGGCCCCTAATCGAGTTAACAAAGTCCCCTGATCGAGTATAACAAAGTCCCCGATCGAGTATAACAAAGGCCACTGATCGAGTATAACAAAGACCCCAGATTGAGTATAACAAAATCCCGTGATCGAGTATAACAAAGGCCCGTGATCGAGTATAACAAAAGGCCCCTCATCGAGTATAGCAAAGTCCCCTGATCGAGTATATTAAAGTCCCCTGATCGAGTATAACAAAGTCCACTGATGTACCCTGATCATGTACAACAAATTCCCCTGAACGAGTATAACAAAGGCCCCTCATCAAGCATGGCAAAGTCCCCTGATCGAGTATAACAAAGTCCCCTGATCGCGTATAAGAAAGTCCCCTGATCGAGTATAGCAAAGTTCCCTAATCGAGTATAACAAAGTCCCCTGATCGAGTATAACAAAGTCCCCTGATCGAGTATAACAAATTCCCCGACTCGAGTATAACAAAAGTCCCTTATCGAGTATAACAAAAGTCCCTTATCGAGTATAACAAAGGCCCCTCATCGAGTACAACAAAGGCCCCTGATCAAGTATAACAAAGCCCCCTAATCGAGTATAACAAAGTCCCCTCATCGAGTATAACAAAGTCACCTGATCGAGTATAACAAAGTCCCCAAATCGAGTGTAACAAACTCCACTGATCGAGTATAATAAAGTCCACTGATCGAGTATAACAACGCCCCCTCATCGAAAATAACAAATTCCCCTGATCGAGTGTAAGAAAGTCCCCTCATCGAGTATAACAAAGGCCCCTCATCGAGAATAGTAAATTCCCCTGATCGAGTATATTAAATTCCCTGATCGAGTATATCAAAGTCCACTCATCCAGTATAACAAAGTCCCTTGATCGAGAATAAGAAAGTCTCCTGATCGCGTATAACAAAGTCCCCTGATAGAGTATAACAAAGCCCCCTGATCGAGTATAACAAAGTCCCCTGATCGAGTATATTAAAGTCCCCTTATCAAGTATAACAAAGTCCACTGATCGACTATAACAAAGTCCCCTGATCAAGTATAACAAAGTCCCCTCATCGAGTATAAGAAAGCTGCCTCATCGAGTATAACAAAAGCCCCTGATCGAGTATAACAAAGTCCCCTGATCGAGTATAACAAAGTCCCCTGATCGAGTATAACAAAGTCCCCTGATCGAGTAAAACAAAGTCCACTGATCGGATATAACAAAGTCCCCTCATCGAGTATAACAAAGTCCCCTAATCGAGTATAACAAAGCACCTTGATCGAGTAAAACAAAGTCCACTGATCGGGCATAACAAAGTCCCCTGATCGAGTATGACAAAGTCCCCTAATCGAGTATAACAAAGCCCCTTGATCGAAAATAACAAATTCCCCTGATCGAGTGTAAGGAAGTCCCCTGATCGAGTATAACAAAGCCCCCTGAACGAGTATAACAAAGATCTCTGATCGAGTATAACAAAGTCCCCTGATAGAGTATAACAAAGCCCCCTCATCGTGTATAACAAAGTCACCTGACCGAGTATAACAAAGCCCGCTGAACGAGTATAACAAAGATCCCTGATCGAGTATAACAAAGTCCCCTGAACGAGTATAACAAAGTCCCCTGAACGAGTATAACAAAGTCCCCTGATCGAGTAT
>NW_024751550.1:0-9245 GCF_018991925.1 Homarus americanus
GGGCCTTTGCTATGCTCGATAAGGACTTTGTTATACTCGATGAGGGCCTCTTTGTTATACTCTCCGATCAGAGGACATTACTATACTCTCGACCCGGGAACTTTGTTATACACGATCAGATGTGTTATACTCGATCAGGGCCGTTATACTCAACCGGGGGCCTTTGTTATACCCGATCAGGGAATTTGTTATACACGATCAGGGACTTTGTTATACTCGATCAGGGGCTTCGGTTATACCAACCACAGGACTCGTTATACTCGATCAGGTGGTTTACATATACCCGACCACTGAGCCTTGTTAGTGATCGAGCATAACAAACGCCCTCAAGTTGGGAGTATATATAACACACCTTCCTTTTCGAGTACGGATCGATCGAGTCCCCTGATCAAGTCTCTGATCGAGATCCCCTGATCGAAAACCCTGATCGAGTATAAATTTTAATCGAGTCCCTAATCGAATAACAAAGCTCCTGGTCGAAAGGCCTACCGATAATTCCCCGATCTAGTAAGAATTCTCTGACGACCATAACAAGGACCCTGGTTCGATCGAATAAAGTCCTGATCGAGTATAAATATATCACTCTGATTGCGTATAACAAAGTTCCCTGGTCTAGTATAGTATCAGTCCCTGATCGAGTATAACACTCTGATCGAGTATAACAAGTCCTCTGATCGAGCATAACAAAGTCCCCTGATTATATAACAAAGTCCTTTTGGTTAGTGAATAATTTCTGATCGAAAGAGTAACGTGTCTCTGGTTGAGTATAACAAAAGTTTCATCGAGTATAACAGTTATTCCTCATCGAATGAATAAAGTCCTCTTATCGAGTGACAAAGGCTCCTGATCGAGTATAACAGCGCCTCTAATCGAGTATAATGAAGCCCCCTGACGATATCGAGTATACAAAGCCCATGTGCCGAATATAACAAGTAACTTGATCGAGTATATCAAACCCCTGGTCGAGTATAGAAGGTTCTGATCGAGTATATCTCATGATCGATTATATCAAAGTCCCCTGGTTCGTGTAAAAAAGCCCTGATATAGTATAACAAATGCCTTCTGATCGAGCATAATGTCCCCTAATCGAGCATAGGCCCCAGGTCGATAACAAAGTCTCATCGAGTCTAACAAAGTCCCCTGGTCGAGTATAAGTCCCTGGTCGAGGGAAACAGTTCTTTATCAAGTATAACAAAGTCCCCCTGATCTGTCCCCTGGTTGACCAGGTCGAAAAATAAAAGTCCCATCGAATGTTCTGATCGAGCATCGATTTCTGGTCGAGATAACAAACTTCTGATCGAGAATAAAGCCCATCGAGTATAAGTCCCTGATCGAGTAAATAAAACCAATGAGATATCAAAGTTTAATCGAGTATATCAAAGTCCAATCAAACACATCTCCTGATCGAAAGTATAACATATCCTTGAACGTGTATAACAGTTCCCTGTCGAGTAGTATCAAACTTCTGATCATCGGTTTTGATATGTCCTATGGTCATCCCCATCGTGCATATTGTTCTTCGATCGAGTATAACAGCCTGATCGAGCATAAATAAAACCCCTGGTCGAGTTTAAAGTCTCGATCGAGTATAAAGTCCAATGACGATATCAAAGTCTTCGACCGAGTATAACAGCGTCCTGATCGAGTCTTTAATCGAGTATAACAAGTCCTTGATCGAATAGTGTTCCCTGATCGAGTAAAGTTCCTGGTCGAGTATAACAAATCTTTGATCGATTATATAGTTTTGATCGAGTATAACGGCGTTTCGCTGAGCATAACAAAGCCTTTGTTATTCTCGATCAGGAACTTGTTATACTGATCAGGGCCTTTTATACTCGATCAGGCGGCTTTTTTATACTCGATCACGGGAATTTGTTATACTCGACCAGGACTTTGTTATACCTCGATCAATGGACTTTACTCCATCAGGAGACTTTGTTGTACTCTCGACCAGGGACTTTGTTATACTCGACCATGGGACTTTGTTATTCTCGATTAGGGACTTTGTTATACTCGATTAGGGCTTTGTTATCCTCGATCAGGGACTTTGTTATACGGACCAGGGACTTTGTTTACCTCGATCAGGGACTTTGTTATACTCGATCAGGGACTTTGTTATACTCCTTCAGGGACTTTGTTATACTCGATGATTGGGCTTTTTATACCGATCAGGAATGTGTTATACCCGATCAGGGACTTTGTTATACCGATCAGGAGACTTTGTTGTACCTGATCAGGACTTTGTTATACCTCGACCAGGGACCTTTGTTATATCTCGATCAGGGACTTTGTTATACTCGATCAGGGCCTTACTCGATCAGGAGACTTTGTTATACTCGACCAGGGACTTTGTTATACCTTGATCAGGGAATTGTAATACTCAGCCCAGTATAACAAAGTCCCCTGATCGAGTATAACAAAGGCCCCTGATCGAGTCTAAAGGAGGCCCCTAATCGAGTATAACAAAGTCCCCTGATCTTGTATAACAAAGGCGCTTCATCGAGTATAGCAAAGTCCCCTGATTGAGTATAACAAAGCCGCCTAATCGAGTATAACAAAGTCCCCTGGTCGATTATAACAAAGTCTCCTGTTCGAGTCTAACAAAGTCCCCTTTTCGAGTATAACAAATTCCCCTTATCGAGAATAACAAAGTCTGGTGATCGAGTATAAGAAAGCCCCCTGGACGACTATAACAAAGTCCCCTGACAGAGTATAACAAAGGCCTCTCGTTGAGTATAACAAAGTCCCCTGATCGAGTATAACAAAGTCCCCTCATCGAGTATAACAAAGCCCCCTGGACGAATTTAACAAAGTCCCCTGATCGAGTATAACAAAGTCCCCTGATCGAGTATTAAACATCCACTGATCGAGTATAACAAAGTCTCGTGGCCCAGTATAACAAAGCCCCAGATCGATCATAACAAAGGCCCCTCATCGAGTATAACAAAAGCCCCTCATTGAGTATAGCAAAGTCCATTGGTCAAATATAGGAAAGTCCACTGATCGAGTATAACAAAGTCCACTGGTCCAGAATAACAAAGTCCCCTGATCGAGTATAACATTTCCACTGATCGAGTATAACAACATCTCATGGACCAGTATAACAAAGTCCCCTGGTCGAGTATAACAAAGGGCCCTGATCGAGTAAGACAAAGTCCCCTAATCGAGTATAACAAAATCCCCTGATCCTAGTATAACAAAGCCCCCTGGACGAGTATAACAAAGTCCCCTGATCGAGTATAACAAAGTCCCCTAATCGAGTATAACAAAGTCCCCTGGTCCAGTATAACAAAGTCCCCTGATCGAGTATAACAAATCCCCTGATCGAGTATAACAAAGTCTCCTGGCCCAGTAAAACAAAGTCCCCAGATAGAGCATAACAAAGTCCCCTGATCGATTATAACAAAGTCCCCTGACCGAGTATAACAAAGGCCTCTGGTCGAGTATAACAAAGTCTCCTGATCCTAGTATAACAAAGCCCCCTGGACGAGTATAACAAAGTCTCCTGATCCTAGTATAACAAAGCGCACTGGACGAGGATAACAAAGACCCCTGGACAGAGTATAACAAAGTTCCCTTATCGAGTAAAACATATCCCCTGATTGAGTATAACAAAGTCCCTGGTGGAGTATAACAAAGTCCCCTGGTCGAGTATAAAAGTTTTCTAATCGAGTATAACAGAGGCCCCTGATCGAGTATAATATATCCCATGATCGAGTATAACAAAGTCCTCTGGTCGAAAATAACAAAGTCCCCTGATCGAGTATAACAAAGTCCCCTGGTCCAGTATAACAAAGTCCCCAGATCGAGTGTAACACAGGCCCCTCATCGAGTATAACAAAGTCCATTGGTCAAGTATAAAAAAGTTCCCTGGTCGAGTATAACAAAGTCGCCTGTTCGAGTATAACAAAGTCCCCTGGTCGAGTATAGCAAAGTCCCCTGATCGAGTAGAACAAAGCCTCTTCATCGAGTATAACAAAGTCCCCTGATCGAGTATAACAAAGTCCCCTGATCGAGTATAACAAAGTCCACTGGTCCAGTATAACAAAGTCCCCTGATCGGGTATAACATATCCCCTGATCGAGTATAACAACGTCTCCTGGCTCAGTATAACAAACTCCCCAGATCGAGCATAACAAAGTCCCCTAATCGATTACAACAAAGTCTCCTGGTCGAGTATAACAAAGTCCACTGATCGATTATAAGAAAGTCCCCAGATCCTAATATAACAAAGCCCACAAGACGAGTATAACAAAGTCCCCTGAACCGAGTTTAACAAAGTCCCCTGATCGAGTATAACATATCCCCTGATCGAGTATAACAAAGTCCCTCGTGGAGTATAACAAAGTCTCCTCATCGAGTATAACAAAGGCCCGTGATCGAGTCCAAAAAAGGCACCTAATCGTGTATAACATAGTCCCCTGATCTAGTATAACAAAGGCCTTTGATCGAGTATAACAAAGGCCCCTCATCGAGTATAACAACGTCTCCTTGCACAGTATAACAAAGTCCCCAGATCGAGTATAACAAAGTCCCCTGATCGAGTATAACAACGTCTCCTGGCCCAGGATAACAAAGTCCCCAGATCGAGTATAACAAAGTCCCCTGATCGAGTATAACATATACCCTGATCGAGTATAACAACGTCTCCTGGCCCAGTATAACAAAATCCCCTGATCGAGTATAAAAAAGGTCCCTCATCGAGTCCAAAAAAGGCCCCTAATCGAGTATAACAAAGTCCCCTGATCTTGTATAACAAAGGCGCCTCATCGAGTATAGCAAAGTCCCCTGATTGAGTATAACAAAGCCGCCTAATGGAGTATAACAAAGTCCCCTGGTCGATTATAACAAAGTCTCCTGTTCGAGTCTAACAAAGTCCCCTTATCGAGTATAACAAATTCCCCTTATCGAGTATAACAAAGTCTGGTTATCGAGTATAACAAAGGCACCTGTTCGAGAATAACATATCCCCTGCTCGAGTATAACAACGTCTCCTGGCCCAGTATAACAAAGTCCCCAGATCGAGTATAACAAAGTCCCCTAATCGAGTATAACATATCCCCTGATCGAGTATAACAACGTCTCCTGGCCCAGTATAACAAAGTCCCCTGATCGAGTATAACAAAGGTCCCTCATCGAGTCTAAGAAAGGCCCCTAATCGAGTATAACAAAGTCCCCTGATCTTGTATAACAAAGGCGCCTCATCGAGTATAGCAAAGTCCCCTGATTGAGTATAACAAAGCCGCCTAATGGAGTATAACAAAGTCCCCTGGTCGATTATAACAAAGTCTCCTGTTCGAGTCTAACAAAGTCCCCTTATCGAGTATAACAAAGTCCCCTGGTCCAGTATAACAAAGTCCCCTGATCGGGTATAACATATCCCCTGATCGAGTATAACAACGTCTCCTGGCTCAGTATAACAAAGTCCCCAGATCGAACATAACAAAGTCCCCTAATCGATTACAACAAAGTCTCCTGGTCGAGTATAACAAAGTCCACTGATCGATTATAAGAAAGTCCCCAGATCCTAATATAACAAAGCCCACAAGACGAGTATAACAAAGTCCCCTGAACCGAGTTTAACAAAGTCCCCTGATCGAGTATAACATATCCCCTGATCGAGTATAACAAAGTCCCTCGTGGAGTATAACAAAGTCTCCTCATCGAGTATAACAAAGGCCCGTGATCGAGTCCAAAAAAGGCACCTAATCGTGTATAACAAAGTCCCCTGATCTAGTATAACAAAGGCCTTTGATCGAGTATAACAAAGGCCCCTCATCGAGTATAACAACGTCTCCTGGCACAGAATAACAAAGTCCCCAGATCGAGTATAACAAAGTCCCCTGATCGAGTATAACAACGTCTCCTGGCCCAGTATAACAAAGTCCCCAGATCGAGTATAACAAAGTCCCCTGATCGAGTATAACATATACCCTGATCGAGTATAACAACGTCTCCTGGCCCAGTATAACAAAGTCCCCTGATCGAGTATAACAAAGGTCCCTCATCGAGTCCAAAAAAGGCCCCTAATCGAGTATAACAAAGTCCCCTGATCTTGTATAACAAAGGCGCCTCATCGAGTATAGCAAAGTCCCCTGATTGAGTATAACAAAGCCGCCTAATGGAGTATAACAAAGTCCCCTGGTCGATTATAACAAAGTCTCCTGTTCGAGTCTAACAAAGTCCCCTTATCGAGTATAACAAATTCCCCTTATCGAGTATAACAAAGTCTGGTTATCGAGTATAACAAAGTCCCCAGATCGAGTATAACAAAGTCCCCTGATCGAGTATAACATATCACCTGATCGAGTATAACAACGTCTCCTGGCCCAGTATAACAATGTCCCCTGATCGAGTATAACAAAGGTCCCTCATCGAGTCTAAGAAAGGCCCCTAATCGAGTATAACAAAGTCCCGTGATCTTGTATAACAAAGGCGCCTCATCGAGTATAGCAAAGTCCCCTGATTGAGTATAACAAAGCCGCCTAATGGAGTATAACAAAGTCCCCTGGTCGATTATAACAAAGTCTCCTGTTCGAGTCTAACAAAGTCCCCTTATCGAGTATAACAAATTCCCCTTATCGAGTATAACAAAGTCTGGTTATCAAGTATAACAAAGGCACCTGGTCGAGTATAACAAAGTCCCGGATCGAGTATAAAAAAGTCCCATGGTCCAGTATAACAAAGTCTGCTGATTGAGTATAAAAAAGTCCCCTGGCCCAGTATAACAAAGTCCCCATATCGAGCATAACAAAGTCCCCTGATCGATTATATCAAAGTCGCCTGGTCGAGTATAACAAAGCCCCCTGGACGAGTATAACGCAGTCCCCTAATCGAGTATAACAAAGCCTCCTGATCGAGTATAACAAAGTCCCCTGATCGAGTATAACAAAGCCCCCTGCTCGAGTAAAAGAAAGTCCCGTGATCGAGTATAACAAAGTCCTCTGTTCGAGTATAAGAAAGGCCCCTCATCGAGTCCAAAAAATGCCCCTAATCGAGTATAACAAAGTCCCCTGATCTAGTATAACAAAGGCCCCTGATCGAGTATAACAAAGGCCCCACATCGAGTATAACAAAGCCCCCTGGACGAGTATAACAAAGTCCCCTTATCGAGTATAACAAAGTCCGGTGATCGAGTATAAAAAAGGCCCCTCTTCGAGTATAACAAAGTCCCTTGATCGAGTATAACAAAAGTACCCTGATCGAGTATAACAAAGTCCCCTGATCGAGTATAAAAAGTCCCCTGATCCAGTATAACAAAGTCCGCTGATCGAGTATAAAAAAGTCCCATGGCCCAGTATAACAAAGTCCCCATATCGAGCATAAGAAAGTCCCCTGATCGATTATAACAAAGTCCCCTGGTCGAGTATAGCAAAGGACCCTAATCGAGTAAGAGACAAAGTCCCCTGATCAAAGTCCCCTGCTCGAGTATAACAAAGCCCCATGGACGAGTATAACAAAGTCCCCTGATCGAGTATAACAAAGTCCCTGATCGAGTATAACAAAGTCCCCTGGTCCAGTATAACAAAGTCCCCTTATCGAGTATAACATATTCAATCATCGAGTATAACAAAGTCTCCTGGCCCGTTATAACAAAGTCCCAAGATCGAGCATAACAAAGTCCCCTGATCGAGTATAACATATCCCCTGATCGAGTATAACAAAGTCCCTGGTGGAGTATAACAAAGTCCCCTGGTTGAGTATAACAGTTTTCTAATCGAGTATAACAAAGGCCGCTGGTCAAGTATAACAAAGGCCCCTCATCGAGTATAACAAAGTCCATCGGTCAAGTATAAAAAAGTCCCCTGATCGTGTAAAACAAAGTCCCCTGATCCTAGTATAACAAAGCCCACTGGACGAGTATAACAAAGTCTCCTGATCCTAGTATAACACAGCCCCCTGGACGAGTATAACAAAGTCCCCAGATCGAGCATAACAAAGTCCCCTGATCGATTATAACAAAGTCCCCTGGTCGAGTATAAGAAAGGGCCCTGATCGTGTAAAACAAAGTCCCCTGATCCTAGTATAACAAAGCCCACTGGACGAGTATAACAAAGTCTCATGATCCTAGTATAACACAGCCCCCTGGACGAATATAACAAAGTACCCAGATCGAGCATAACAAAGTCCCCTCATCGATTATAACAAAGTCCCCTGGTCGAGTATAAGAAAGGGCCCTGATCTAGTAAGACAAAGTCCCCTGATCGAGTAAAACAAAGTCCCCTGATCCTAGTATAACAAAGCCCACTGGACGAGTATAACAAAGACACCTGGACCGAGTATAACAAAGCCCCCTGATCGAGTATAAAATGTTTTCTAATCGAGTATAACAAAGGCCCCTGGTAGAGTATAACAAAGTCCTCTCATCGAGTATAACAAAGTCCCCTGATCGAGCATAACAAAGTCCCCTAATCAAGTATAACAAAGTCTCCTGATCGAGTATAACATATCCCCTGATCGAATATAACAAAATCCTCTCGTCGAGAATAACAAAGTCCCCTGATCGAGTATAACACAGGCCCCTCATCGAGTATATCAAAGTCCATTGGTCAAGTATAAAAAAGTCCCCTGGTCCAGTATAACAAAGTCCCCAGATCGAGTATAACACAGGCCCCTCATCGAGTATATCAAAGTCCATTGGTCAAGTATATAAAAGTCCCCTGGTCGAGTATAACAAAGTCCCCTGATCGAGTATAACAAAGTCACCTGGTCGAGTATAGCAAAGTCCCCTGATCGAGTAAAACAAAGCTTCATGATCGAGTATAACAAAGTCCCCTGATCGAGTATAACAAAGCCCCCTGCTCGAGTATAAGAAAGTCCCCCGATCGAGTATAACAAAGTGCCCTGATCGAGTATAACAAAGGCCCCTGATCGAGTCCAAAAAATGCCCCTAATCGATTATAACAAAGTCCCCTGATCTAGTATAACAAAGGTCCCTGATCAAGTATAACAAAGTCCCCTGATCGAGTATAACAAAGTCCCCTGATAGAGTATAACAAAGCCCACTGGACGAGTATAACAAAGGCCCGTGGTCGAGTATAACTAAGTCCATTGATCGAGTATAACAAAAGTCCCCTGATCGAGTATAACAAAGTCCCCTGATCGAGTATAAAAAAGTCCCCTGGTCCAGTATAACAAAGTCCTCTGATCGAGTATAAAAAAGTCCCCTGGCTCAGTATAACAAAGTCCCCATATCGAGCATAAGAAAGTCCCCTGATCGATTATAACAAAGTGCCCTGACCGAG
>NW_024751551.1:0-14252 GCF_018991925.1 Homarus americanus
CAGTAGTGTGTGTTGTGTGTTGGAGAGCCCAGGAGTGTGTGTTGTGTGTTGGAGAGACCAGGAGTGTGTGTTGTGTGATGGAGAGACCAGGAGTGTGTGTTGTGTGTTGGAGAGACCAGGAGTATATGTTGTGTGTTGGAGAGACCAAGAGTATGTGTTGTGTTGGAGAGACCAGGAGTGTGTGTTATTGTGTGTTGGAGAGACCAGGAGTGTGTGTTGTGTGTTGGAGAGACCAGGAGTGTGTGTTGTGTGTTGGAGAGACCAGTAGTGTGTGTTGTGTGTTGAGAGACCAGTGTGTGTTGTGTGTTGGAGAGACCAGGAGTGTGTTGTGTGTTGGAGAGACCAGGAGTGTGGGTTGTGTGTTGGAGACACCAGGAGTATGTCTTGTGTGTTGGAGAGACCAGGAGTATGTGTTGTGCGTTGGAGAGACAAGGAGTATGTGTTGTGTGTTGAAGAGACCAGGAGTAAGTGTTGTGCGTTGGAGAGACCAGGAGTGTGTGTTGTGTGTTGGAGAGACCAGGCGTGTGTGTTGTGTGTTGGAGAGACCAGGGGTATGTGTTGGAGGAGACCAGAGGTGTGTGTTGGAGAGACCAGGAGTGTGTGTTGGAGAGACCAGGAGTGGGGTGGGTTGGTGGGGGAAGTGGAGGAGACCAGGAGTGTGTTGTTGTGTTGGAGAGACCAGGAGTGTGTGTTGTGGGAGACCAGGAGGGGTTGTTGTGTGCTGGAGAGACCAGTAGTGTGTGTTGTGTGTTGGAGAGACCAGTAGTGTGTTGTTGTGTGTTGGAGAGACCAGGAGTGTGTTGTTGTGTGTTGGAGAGACCAGGAGTATGTGTTGTGTGTTGGAGAGACCAGGAGTGTGTTGTTGTTTTTTGGAGAGACCAGTGTGTGTTGTGTGATTGAGAGACCAGGAGTGTGTTGTTGTGTGTTGGAGAGACCAGGAGTGTGTGTTGTGTGTTGGAGAGACCAGGAGTGTGTTGTTGTGTGTTGGAGAGATCATTAGTGTGTCTTGCTAAGTGGGTGATCCATACTTTTTTGTGACATTATCAATCCAGCTTCTTTTCTGAACATATCTCAGAACAAGTTCATATCAAAACTTGAATTTAGCGCAAAACATGATACACGGCTGCAGAAGAATGGAACCTTGACTATTATTCACAAACAGTTTGGGATTTCTGGATGAGACAATTCCAAAGAGGTCATGGGTTTGCGACACCTCCAGCACTATTAATGTGGCCTACAAGGAGCCTCGACCTCAGCATTTGCAACAATCACACCACAAACGCCTTGAAATGTGTTACACAGGACATGGCGGCATATCACCCCATGCTGTGGAAACGAGGATGCTTACATAGACATCCTGGATCCCTGATGCCTTTGGGATGTAACGACCTTTCGCCCACCCTGTAGCTACAGCCACAGTTTACAGTATATGAACACGAGTATACGAGGACCAATGATAGAACCACTGCGTCAGCATCATCTCCGTTCCCACGATTTCTAATGACAAAAAATTAATAATTGTGTTCTCTTGTTTGTGAAATCTCAGTGGACTAACAAATCACGTTACCAGAAGACTGGCCCAAGCCTAAGATGCCATGACACAGGTAAAAACAAGTTAACTCTTGAAGGAAGATCATTACAAACTGGAGGTGGAGCTGGAGGTGAGGCGTGAGGAAGCCCTCATGTAATGATGAGAGTTCTTGGTGACGACTCTAAATTGTATCGTCCACGAGCAAGACATGCGACTCTTTGATCCATGCGATGATGATTCCCGTCGGTAATGAGTCCCACCTTTTAAGTTCCTCTTATGAGTCCACAAATAAATATTTCCCTTCGTTAATGATCCACTTCGATACTGTTGCTGGTAACGTCCACCACAGATGCTGTCTGTGTAGTGATGACAGCACCTAAGTCGAAATTTATCTCACAGCTTCACTTCAGTTAGCTGCAAACTTTTACCGACATTCCCTCGTAGTGTTATCACAATGATGTTACACAAGACCTGAGATCACAGGGATATCAGATAAGGTCATTAAACACTCGTATCACCTCCCTGGGCTCTAGCTAACTTGTGCCGAGTCTTTGTCCGTCTTAAAAGTGTCCTGTATATTTGTTTCTGCTTGCATATTGTAAGGTTCCTAAATATTCCCTACTGTACAATGTCTCCAGACTACTTAACTAGTATTGTCGAATGGCTGAAATATGTATCGTTTTACCCTAACTAACAGAAAGTCATGCCCATGGACCCACTTTCACGTTTTCACACTTTCTTTTGCTTATTGATCCACAGTTTGAATAATCTCACATTAAACACGTACTTATGTCAACTAAAGTATTATATTTAACTTACATTATATCGCTTTACTTACTTTATTTTGTCATATACTAAGTGAAAGTTAGCGGGAGTTGGTGAATTAATCTTATATTACTGGTGGTGTCGATAAAGGTCAGGAGAAAACGGAGTGGATGTGGAATACAATATTTTACAATTAAGACGTAATAGAAACTGAAAGCTGGAGTATCAGGAGGTGTGTGGGTGTGTGGGTGTGTGTTGAGTGAGACGGGAGAGGGTGGAGAGGAACAAGCACTTTAATATGACTGGTGATTGGGTGAGACTAAAGAGAAAAAATGTAAGTGATACAGTTGATTGAATAAAATAATTACATTGTTCTACTGAATAATGGTAAAAAAAATAGTACGATTTTTTGGGGGGTCTCGAATTTTCCAAAAGATTTTAATTAATTAATTAATTTATTTATTTATTTGCTTCCCGTAGGCATATATTTTGCATGACTGTGACCTAATATGTGTAAGATATTATACAACTAAATATAGTACAAAATGTAAGGAGAAGAATAACGCCGTATGGGCCTTACATTAATCGATAAGAAGACATCGTTTACTACACTTTAAGATTTAGAGAACTGAGGTCAATAGACTACTTCACAAAACGCTACACAGTATACTAGCCACTTGGGTGTTGTGTACTGGGAAGCGTGAATACCATCGAAGGTGTTGATAAGGAGGGAAGTGTTGATAAGAGAGTAAATGGTGTTAAGAGTAAATGAATAAGTAAAAAAGAAATGTGTCGGTAGTCGAGTAACATAACTACGGAAACATAAAGAGTTTAGGGATGAGTAAACACAATGAGGTGAGCCGAGTAGTGGGTTATAGTGAGGTAGTGGCGGATTATGTGTGAAGATAATGTGATTCCAGCGGCTGAGTCACAGAGATGGATATACTACTAAGTTGTGTGATGAAGTGTGCTGAAGGTAAGGGAGTAAATCATAATAACAACAAGGTTCTTTCTTGGTCTGCCTCAATGTTAATATGAACGGCGAAGAACAGGAAGTTGTGACCGTGTCTTGTATTGTGAAGAAGTCCACCACGCACACACACACACATACAGGCGCGCGTACATACTCGCCACGAAACTGAACATCATAATGCCCTATCGATCATAATTAGATAAGTACCTGAGTGTTTATGAATCTCGCCGGGGAACGATGAATCAACAATCAACTGGCCAATAGTCATAGAGTCATTAATCTCCTGACAATGTACGAGTTGACGGTCGGGATTTTTTCCTAAGATGGCAGGTCAATGGGTAAAGAAAACGCTTAAATTCACGATGGTAATGATATTTTTCAATAAATTAGGCCAAAAAGTGTAAAAAAACGCAACGCAGAAATACTATTTAGAATATATAAGTATTTCTAAGCACAAACTAATTCAGTGGAAAATAGCTGCCCATATAACTAATTTCATAGTATAAACATTCCAAACAATATTGGTATTATTTTGATTTTGGTCATCTGGGGGACCTTAAGATTCTAACTATGGGATTAAGTACTTTAAAAAATAAGACAAATTATCTCCATAGGATTTCTGTCGCAAAAATTTTTTCGATCGCATAAGAAAATACAGATCATATGTTAGGTTAGGTTAGGTTAGGGTATGATGAGTTATAAGGTTAGCTTAACATACATCGGTAAGGGGAGGAGGTAGCAACTCAAAACTGGTGATTTCCGATAGAAATGAAGGTCTAAATCGTTCATAACACATCGCAAACCATCAGAAAAAAAGTCTGCATGTCAAAGTACAGGGATGACCAAAACTTAAAATTTACCCAATGTAGCCTATCTCGAATCTAAACATCAAAATACTTATGGTAGTTATAGTAAAATTTTACCCATTCATTAATATAAATGATGATATATCCCAGTGGTTCATTAGTGAATCATCAAAACGATAACAGCACTATGTTGTCATGTTTACCTAGCACCAGGCATTCTCAAAACAAAGTCCAGACAATGTCATTACTTCTAAATTTACTCGTATCTCCATCTAGTACTGATATACTCTGTAAATGCACTGAAAAAAAGAGTCTACCAGGTAAGAATACATCGACGGCTGAGCTGGTGTGAACATGGGAGTTTTTGATATCCCAAAGAATATAAGAATGTGGGAAGCTGCAGCGGGTCTATTGGACCATACCGGTCAGTCCCATTTCCACCCAACCCCTACCGCTCATATATCCATCCAACCCATGTTTGAAACTGCTCTTCACGGCACATTTATTCACTTAGGACTTAGACCATAAAAAAACACCCTTAAAACTTATCTGAACGTGGCATTTGGGGTCTGAAGAGGCCATCCTTTCCACTACCTCCGACTGCAGCGATGAGTTTTTAATCTTTTATTACAAATTGTATATACCGTATCAATCTACGAACGTGGCAGAGTGTATTGCTTGTGTTTAGCCAGAACCGTCAACTCGTCCATTACCTGTCCCCTCGATCATGCCCAGATGGAACACCAATTAGTGTTGTTTGTAGGTGACGCTGCTGCATAATAATAGCTTACATGTGATCCTACCAATATGATAACGCCATAATATTGTTGGCTATTATTGTAAGTATTGTCGTCACCTACAATAGCTGTCTGCTCTCCTATGAATCTTTATATACATATGACAATACTTATAACAGGACTTATTTTAGCTATTGAGTAAATAATGATACCCTCTAAAACAATATAAAATGGCAACGTGCTGTACTTAGACACAACAGGTGACAAATAAACCCTGACAGTAATCCAGTGATAAATTATTATTACCACGTGTGAGATAAATTAGAGGAAAGAGTGTCACCAGCCACAGTACAGAAGTATAGAGCACCTTAGTGTCACCAGCCCCATAGAGCACCTCAGTGTCACCATTCACAGTACAGAAGTATAGAGCACCTTAGTGTCACCAGCCCCATAGAGCACCTCAGTGTCACCATTCACAGTACAGAAGTATAGAGCACCTCAGTGTTACCATCCACAGTACATAAGTACAGAGCACCTCAGTGTTACCAGCCACAGTACAGAAGTATAGAGCACGTCAGTGTCACCAGCCACAGTACAGAAGTATAGAGCACCTCAGTGTTACCATCCACAGTACAGAAGTATAGAGCACATCAGTGTTACCATCCACAGTACAGAAGTATAGAGCACCTCAGTGTTACCATGCACAGTACAGAAGTATAGAGCACCTCATTGTCACCAACCACAGTACAGAAGTATAGAGCACCTCAGTGTCACCAGCCACAGTACAGAAGTATAGAGCACCTCAGTGTTACCATCCACAGTACAGAAGTATAGAGCACCTCAGTGTCACCAGCCACAGTACAGAAGTATAGAGCACCTCAGTGTTACCATCCACAGTACAGAAGTATAGCGCACCTCAGTGTTACCAGCCACAGTACAGAAGTATAGAGCATTTCAGTGTCACCAGCCACAGTACAGAAGTATAGAGCACCTCAGTGTTACCATCCACAGTACAGAAGTATAGAGCACCTCAGTGTTACCATGCACAGTACAGAAGTATAGAGCACCTCAGTGTCACCAGCCACAGTACAGAAGTATAGAGCACCTCAATGTCACCAGCCACAGTACAGAAGTATAGAGCACCTCAGTGTCATCACCCACAGTACAGAAGTATAGAGCACCTCAGTGTCACCATCCACAGTAGAGAAGTATAGAGCACCTCAGTGTCATCATTCACAGTACAGAAGTATAAAGCACCTCAGTGTCACCATTCACAGTACAGAAGTATAGAGCACCTAAGTGTCACCATCCACAGTACAGAAGTATAGAGCACCTCAGTGTCACCATTCACAGTACAGAAGTATAAAGCACCTCAGTGTCACCATTCACAGTACAGAAGTATAGAGCACTTCAGTGTCACCATCCACAGTACAGAAGTATAGAGCACCTCAGTGTCACCAGCCACAGTACAGAAGTATAGAGCACTTCAGTGTCATCATCCACAGTACAGAAGTATAGAGCACTTCAGGGTCACCAGCCACAGTACAAAAGTATAGAGCACTTCAGTGTCACCAGCCACAGTACAGAAGTATAGAGCACCTCAGTGTCACCATCCACAGTACAGAAGTATAGAGCACCTCAGTGTCACCAGCCACAGTACAGAAGTATAGAGCACTCCAGTGTCACCAGCCACAGTACACAGAAGTATAGAGCACCTCAGTGTCACCAGCCAGCACAGAAGAGCAGAGCACTCCATTGTCACCAGCCACAGTACAGAAGTATAGAGCACTCCCCAGTGTCACCAGCCACAGTAGAGAAGTTTAGAGCACCTCAGTGTCAACAGCCATAGTACAGAAGTATAGAGCACTTCAGTAACATCATCCACAGTACAGAAGCAGAGCACTTCAGTGTCACCAGCCACAGTACAGAAGAGCAGAGCACTTCCAGTGTCACCAGCCACAGTACAGAAGTATAGAGCACTTCAGTGTCACCATCCACAGTACAGAAGTATAGAGCACTTCAGTGTCACCAGCCACAGTACAGAAGTATAGAGCACTTCAGTGTCACCAGCCACAGTGCAGAAGTATAGAGCAGTTCAGTGTCACCAGCCACAGTACAGAAGTATAGAGCACCTCAGTGTCACCAGCCACAGTACAGAAGTATAGAGTACCTCAGTGTCACCAGCCACAGTACAGAAGTATAGAGCACCTCAGTGTCACCAGCCACAGTACAGAAGTATAGAGTACCTCAGTGTCACCAGCCACAGTACAGAAGTATAGAGCACCTCAGTGTCATCATCCACAGCACAGTATATAGAGCACCTCAGTGTCACCAGCCACAGTACAGAGAGCAGAGCACCTCAGTGTCACCATCCACAGCATGAAGTATAGAGCACGTCAGTGTTGCCTCATCCACAGCAAGGAAGCATAGAGCACTTCAGTGTCATCATCCACAGTACAGAAGTATAGAGCACCTCAGTGTCACCAGCCACAGTACAGAAGCATAGAGCACTCAGTGTCATCATCCACAGTACAGAAGTATAGAGCACCTCAGTGTCACCAGCCACAGTACAGAAGTATAGAGCACCTCAGTGTCACCATCCACAGTACAGAAGTATAGAGTACCTCAGTGTCACCATTCGCAGTACAGAAGTATAGAGCACCTCAATGTCACCAGCCACAGTACAGAAGTATAGAGCACCTCATTGTCACCAGCCACAGTACAGAAGTATAGAGCACCTCAGTGTCACCATTCACAGTACAGAAGTATAGAGCACCTCAGTGTCACCAGCCACAGTACAGAAGTATAGAGCACCTCAGTGTCACCAGCCACAGTACAGAAGTATAGACCACTTCAGTGTCACCAGCCACAGTACAGAAGTATAGAGCACCTCAGTGTCACCAGCCACAGTACAGAAGTATAGAGCACCTCAGTGTCACCAGCCACAGTACAGAAGTATAGAGCACTTCAGTGTCATCATCCACAGTACAGAAGTATAGAGCACTTCAGTGTCACCAGCCACAGTACAGAAGTATAGAGCATGTCAGTGTCACCATTCACAGTATTGTCAATTATCATTTATTCATTACAAATTAAAAACAAAATCAATTAACAGTAACAACACTGTAGGTCATCGTTCAGGTAAACATCCACCTGGGTAATACTATACTTCACAACAACACTCTACGTTGATCATACGCGACCTCGTTTATATAACTCCATTATATTTTTCTAATAGTACCAACTATCTATCATGTCCGTGTTTATCATCCAAATTACCGATGATGAGGTTAATACAATTTAAACTCAACTATGGAAAAATCGTGCCTACTTGATGTGGAATAATTATTGGTGTTTGATTGGGTTTTACACAGTTATGGCCGCGTCAGGCTGATGGGGACGGTGGCTATCTGTTGGCTCTGTGACGCACGCAGGTGATAAGGTACAGTACAGTACGTTCTTGTCCGGCATGCGCACGGAGAAACACGCACACACAACACACTCGCATACACCCAAGCACGCACAAGCATACACACAAACGCAACAAATGCAAGTACAACCCTGCAAAAATGCACATACAACCATGTACTGTACACAAACACCTAAATGCTCATACGACCCAAGGAACTTACCAAGTCATCACCCAGCCAGGTAATAATTCATCTCGTAAAGAGGTTCCTTGGTCATGGTTTCGTGTGTATATGAAGAAGGTTAACACTGGTGAGATGTGAATCTTTTAGAACCAAATTTTTTACATTCTCCTATAGTTGCGAGTTCAGTAAAATTTACGATTTTAGTAAAAAAAAAGTAAACCTTAAAATCAAATACGTCAATACTTTGCAGAACTTACGTTTAATGAAAGTTTTTTTCGTGGGGGGGGGGGGTGTTATTAACACAGTCAACTGCTGTTTTCTTCTACTTCAGATTCAGTGCGAAGTTATTGTCCATTATGTTTGTGTTGTAAGGCCGTTTATCCCGTCAGGATGAGAGAGCTACGAGTGGTCACAAGTCATCACTAACATGTCTCCTTCACTTATTTAGTCTTACGTTTATTTATTTACTGCATATATTACTTTTATTATTATCTGTTTTACCTGAGAAAGCAGAGACTGATACCAGTTCATTTAGTTATAATGTTGTTGTTGTTTTGTGTGACATTTACCAAAGGTGGTTGACAGTGGACGAGGTTGACAGTCTTAGCAAGTCTTTGGTGGTGGTAAACACACACACACACCTCACAACACTGTAGAGAAGATGAGTTTGGGAATATAATAATCTTCCTAAATGAGGAAAGTTATCAGAAAGCTGTGTCAGCTTCACTTCTCGCCTTCATGACCAAATAGTCAATAACTTCATTTTGATGACGAGGAAAAATATGCAGAACACAGCTTGAAATTATTTGTGGTGACGGAGACGAAACAAAGATATTTACTTTGATGACGTAGACGTAGGGTAAAGTAAAACAAAACACTCATAAGAAAGGGTCTCATTTTACCCACAAATGTACTCCATTGTACAGTCCGCCATTCGTTCTTCAGTTACACAGCAGGAATATGGATGACAAGTTCCTTAACGATATTTGTATGCTGCTCACTGCTTATAATTAATTTATTAATAACAAAAACTTTTGTCTAATTCATACCGTTATTGTACTATGTAGTTATACCATGATTTGTGTTGCTTATGACGTCATTTATGTTCATATTTGAGTTAGGTACACAGGGAACGCCATCTATGAGTAATCTGAGACAATATCAAGGTCCCTTTAGTTTAAAACCTCGTAGCCAGAGGGCGGACAATCGGCCGTAGTTCGAAGAATGGGTTTGGGATTGAGAATAATGAAGCAGGTTACCGAATGTCTGTGTATAACTGTACATATAACCGTAGGATCAGAGGACCCAGAGTGTGGTGTGGATGAAGTAGAGAGCAAATGTTTCTTCAACTACATCTTGTTTTGACTTGGAGGAACTGATACGACAGTACATGAGCTTATGTGTGGACGTTAAACATGATAAATAACATCGTAGTTGTGATGTAACCATTTCCTTCCTCAGATCACACACCATCAACACGATCAGCCACAAGATATAAGTGTTCTGTGGCTGCTACAAACGTGTAAAGTACGTGACTTGGACCAGGAGGTAAGAACATTAAGTAGCAGGGGTTGACAACATAAAATCCACTATAGAAATAAACGAATATGAAGAGGGAATTCTGTTTTATCTCGTGAATCAAAGATTTTTTTTTTTTCACTAGTGCTGAGGATGTCCGGGATGAGATGAACCGTATAACAGTTGGTGAGTAATACGATAGATGGCTGCAGGAAATTCTATATCTGCGTTGTTGATGCCATTAAATGATTTTCTTCTTATTTCAGTTAAGCAATGAATCCATTTAATACTTTGATGCGTCTAAGACAAGATACAGTAATTCAGGCTGTGAGTGTTGGGCGAGATAACATGATCCTGGACGCTGGACGCCTTAATGTTTGTTTACTGCGTCCTGTCTCCGGTGAAACAAATGGACGCCTCAGAGAGAGAGAGCAAAGTGCAATATCAATTTCGTCGATTATTCTCATGCTTTTAATGTTCATTTATTTCTCTTTCTCTTGTCTCATGGACAATTTATTTCAAAAACAGATCATTAATAACAGTTACAAGACACTACACACTAATGATGGTGTATGTGTTTGCTGTCTGTAATGTCCGGGACGAGAAATATCGAGACAGTCGTTACTGAAACAACGAAAGTGAATATAGCGCATGTATTTGTTGCCTCACCTCCAGAAATCCATAAGGAATAAGTCTTAACACTGGCAGTATAGTTTTCAACTATACTGTGTGTGTGTGTGTGTGTGTGTGTGTGTGTGTGTGTGCGCGCACACACACAGGGTGGTGTAATGCGTCTAATGTGGCAGCATTATGTTGTTGTGAAGGTGCAGGCATTGCTTGCTCCCTCTCGCTTTCAGTTGCCGCCGCTGGCTAGCCCTCGTGGTGAACAGGAAAGCAACTTGCACATGTCTTTCCCTGCCAGTACTCCTTACTATCAAGACTCCAGTTGTGCCTCCTCGTGGCAACACACGGTAACTGGGTGCCTCGTGAGCCCAGGCTGGACCAGCAGGGGATCTCTGAGTAGCAGTGGGCCCCAGAGGGACAGCGCATAGGCCGACTGGCATGTGGACACGTCCTGGTGCCAACCAACCATTTTCCTGCTGCCTTGCAGATGAACCTTGGTAGGTATACGGCGACGGGAATAAACCCAGAACGAAAAATCTGCGGTGAAGCCCCGCATCACAGACAGACATGCTTACAGAGCTCCAATAAGGCCCCAAACGGCGGTATAGGCGGAAGAGGTGACCACCGTGGGAACCCAACGACTACACCGGCAGATAAAGACAATGCCTTATGGACAGGCTACTAAGGCGAAACCCAACAAACTGGGCTGTCAGCAGTCCATTGCAACTCTTCCTTTCCCCAATCATTGCAACATTTGCATCACTGAATCGTGAAAAGGGAGAGCCAAGATGTGTGGTTACAGCCTGAGCTCCTGCCTCAATACACAAATCGACTCACGCGCAGCCATCATCCAGCTCATCATACCATTCATCATAAAAATCCCTATGCCCCCAAAAGTACTAAGGCTACAGACGAGTGGCGATGGGAGGCTCTAGTCACAACTCTGCACATGGGCGGCACAGATAAGATGGTCGTATATGAACAGGGATCTTGGCAGCAAAACTTATTCTTCCTGCTACCTCCTGGTGACCACCGCTTTCATGACAAATGATTGCTACCTCCTGGTAACCACCACTGTGTCACAACAAATGACTGCTGCCTCCTGGTGACCACCACTGTGTCAGAACAAATGACTGCTGCCTCCTGGTGACCACCGCTTTCAAGACAAATGACTGCTACCTCCTCGTGACCACCACTGTGTCACAACAAATGACTGCTGCCTCCTGGTGACCACCACTGTGTCACAACAAATGACTGCTGCCTCCTGGGTGACCACCATCACTGAAAGCCGGAACAAAATGACTGCTGCCTCCTGGTGACCACCGCCAAGACAATGACTGCTGCCTCCTAAGTAGGACCACCGCTTCTTAAGACAAATGATCAAGTACCTCCTGGTGACCACCGCACCGTGTCAGAACAAAATGACTGCTGCCTCCTGGTGACCACCACTGTGTCAGAACAAATGACTGCTGCCTCCTGGTGACCACAGCTTTCAAGACAAATGACTGCTACCTCCTGGTGACCACTGCTTTCAAGACAAATGACTGCTGCCTCCTGGTGACCACCGCTGTGTCAGAACAAATGACTGCTGCCTCCTGGTGACCACCACTGTGTCAGAACAAATGACTGCTGCCTCCTGGTGACCACCGCTATGTCAGAACAAATGACTGCTGCCTCCTGCTGACCACCACTGTGTCAGAACAAATGACTGCTGCCTCCTGGTGACCACCGCTGTGTCAGAACAAATGACTGCTGCCTCCTGGTGACCACCACTGTGTCAGAACAAATGACTGCTGCCTCCTGGTGACCACCACTGTATCAGAACAAATGACTGCTTCCTCCTGGTGATCAACAACAACACCACTGCCGTAGACCAAATGACTGCTGCCTCCTGGTGACCACCGCTTTCAAGACAAATGACTGCTGCCTCCTGGTGACCACCGTTTTCAAGACAAATGACTGCTACCTCCTGGTGACCACCAATGTGTCAGAACAAATGACTGCTGCCTCCTGGTGACCACCACTGTGTCAGAACAAATGACTGCTGCCTCCTGGTGACCACCGCTTTCAAGAGAAATGACTGCTGCCTCCTGGTGACCACCACTGTGTCAGACTTAATGACTGCTGCCTCCTGGTGACCACCACTGTGTCAGAACAAATGACTGCTGCCTCCTGGTGACCACCACTGTGTCCGAACAAATGACTGCTGCCTCCTGGTGACCACCACTGTGTCAGAACAAATGACTGCTGCCTCCTGGTGACCATCGCTTTCAAGACAAATGACCTGCCTCCTGGTGACCACCACTGTGTCAGAACAAATGACTGCTGCCTCCTGGTGACCACCGCTGTGTCAGAACAGCCCAGGCTGCTGCCTCCTGGTGACCACCACTGTGTCAGAACAAATGACTGCCTGCCATTTTTCCCTTTCCAAGACAAATGACTGCTACCTCCTGGTAGCCACCACTGTGTCAGAACAAATGACTGCTGCCTCCCTGGTGAGCCACCACTGTGAAACAGGCTGCTGCCTCCTGGTGACCACCGCTTTCAAGACAAATGACTGCTGCCTCCTGGTGACCACCACTGTGTCAGAACAAATGACTGCTGCCTCCTGGTGACCACCGCTTTCAAGACAAATGACTGCTGCCTCCTGGTGACCACCAATGTGTCAGTACAAATGACTGCTGCCTCATGGTGACCACCACTGTGTCAGGACAAATGACTGCTGCCTCCTGGTGACCCTCGCTTTCAAGACAAATGACTACTGCCTCCTGGTGACCACCACTATGTCAGAGCAAATGACTGCTGCCTCCTGGTGACCACCACTGTGTCTGTACAAATGACTGCTGCCTCCTGGTGACCACCACTGTGTCAGTACAAATGACTGCTGCCTCCTGGTGACCACCACTGTGTCAGGACAAATGACTGCTGCCTCCTGGTGACCACCACTGTGTCAGAACAAATAACTGCTGCCTCCTGGTGACCACTACTGTGTCAGAACAAATGACTGCTGCCTCCTGGTGACCACCACTGTGTCAGTACAAATGACTGCACTGCCTCCTGGTGACCACCACTGTGTCCCAGTACAAATGACTGATGCCTCCTGGTAACTGCCGCTGTGTCAGAACAAATGACTGCTGCCTCCCTGGTGACCACCACTGTGTCCAGGACAATGTTGCTGCCTCCTGGTGACCACCGCTTTCCAAGACAAATGACTCCCTGCCTCTAGCATTGACCACCCTGTCAGAGCAAATGACTGCTGCCTCCTGGTGACCACCGCTATGTCAGGCAAGCTGAGCTGCTGCCTCCTGGTGACCACCACTGTGTCAGAACAAATAACTGCTGCCTCCTGGTGACCACTACTGTGTCAGAAAAAATAACTGCTGCCTCCTGGTGACCACCGATTTCAAGACAAATGACTGCTGCCTCCTGGTGACCACCACTGTGTCAGAGCAAATGACTGTTACAACCTGGTGACCACCACTGTGTCAGACCAAATGACTGCTGCCTCCTGGTGACCACCACTGTGTCAGAACAAATGACTGCTGCCTCCTGGTGACCACCGCTGTGTCAGAACAAATGACTGCTACCTCCTGGTGACCACTGCTTTCAAGACAAATGACTGCTGCCTCCTGGAGATCACCACTGTGTCAGACCAAATGACTGCTGCCTCCTGGTGACTACCGCTTTCAAGACAAATGACTGCTG